>NC_061111.1:35248559-35543232 GCF_002878395.1 Capsicum annuum | reverse complement strand
ATTTTTAATAAAAAGTAAAAGTTCAAATCACTTTTCAAAAATCTTTCACACTTTAATGTAATAATATAAACATAAACATATACACATATATGTTTCTCAATTCCAAATGGTTGATGGTATCACTTTTACATTTGTATACCTCTTTCCCTTGTTGCCACAGGATAAGAGAGACGCATCAATTTAAACCATATTTGTGTTACGATTATTTTTTTATATATATAAAATCGTTCCTTATTTTTAAAGTCAAATCTTTACAAATTTATTGATTACATTCTATTAGGTACTTAAAACATTTAAAAATCTGGAACTTTCTTAATCTTTTCTTATTCTAATAGTTTTATATTTATTTTTAAATTTTTTTAAATCTTTTTAAAATCAAATTTAGTTGATTTAGAATTGTTAAACTAATAAAAAATGTATTAGTAGTATGACTTCAAATAAGAAAAGAGTTACCAAAAATATATTTAATTAATTTCAATTCTTAAATCAGAAAAAGATATAGAAATTCTGATATCTTCTAATAAGAATTTTTTTTTACCATAAATACATTTAATTAATTTTCAACTCTTAAATATTAGGACGAAATAGTGAAAAAAATGATTTTGTTTAAATATTAGGAAAAAATAGTGAAAAGAACAATTTTGTTTAAAGCAAGGATTTCAATGAAGACCAAAAAGTTCAATTCACTTTTCTAAGGATATTCCCACTTTTAATATATTATAGATATATATATATGCATGTATATAATTTAACTTTTTATACATAAAATATTAATTATAATCTACTTTTTAAATACTTTTCAATTAGTCTTATTAATTTTTAATATTTAGAAAGTATATATATATATATATATATATTTGGGCCTTTAAGTTGTAATATTTATCCATTAATTGCTAATAAAATGATCCAAAATCCAATATAAACTTAAAACCTAAACTTTTCACTCTTCATCTTATTTTTTAGTTTCAAGAGAGTTTTTCGCTCTTCAATTTTTCATAATTGTGGTTTTTCATTAGCGCATGAGTGAAAACATACTTGATCTAAATTTCAATCACAATATAATTGTCAAAAATAGATATTATAAAAAAAAATCGAGAAAAACCGAAAGAACCGACTAAAATCTAAACAAAAAAAAATCAATTTTATGTTGGTTTGATTTAATTTATAGTTTTAATAAACCAACATAATTGGTTTGATTTTTTTTCAATAGAAAACCAAACCAACCAGATCTATGTACACCTCTACATAGATTGCTTCTCTCTCCTAGAAATCATTCTAATTCTAATGAACTAAAACATAGGAAATTGATATCTCATTGAACGAAATTCTTAATTGTCAAAAACATGTACTCCCTCCATTCAGTTTTATTTGTTATAAATTTTTTAATTATATATATTTTTTAATTTTAATTCTTTTTCTCTTTTATTCGTACTATTAATTATTTTTTTCTTTAAATTAATTTCAACATATAATATAAATATTATTTAATAGGGTACTATGATAAAGTAACTATGTTATTAATTATTTTTTTAATTAATTTGTCAAGTCAAATTATGACAAATAAAACTGACAAACTCCCTTCATTCCAAAATAATTAAATTGTTGGGGTATGATACACCCTAAAAATCTTTTAGGACATAAATTATAGGTTACTTTCCACTATTATCCTTTTAATTATTCTTAAATTATTCTTCTAGAAGATATGAAGTACTTAAGGATCTTATTAATGAAAGGGTAAAATTGAAAGAAATTTTCAACATGTCTCTTGAAGAATGAGCAATTCATTTTTTTTTTTTGGATAATAAAATAGGTCAACAATTCATTTATAATTGGAATGGAGGGAGTATTAATCTAGTTAATAATTTCATAGCATTTCTGAAAATAATATAGAGAGCGATGTGCGAAAAAGTTAAATAACTATCTTAAAATATGGTATGAAAAATGGTGTAGAAACTAGTGTCCTGTTAAGGTTATTTCAAACCTCCCGGAAACATGATATGAAAAATGACGTAGAAATTAGTGTTATGTTAAGGTTATTTCAAACCTCCTGAAAATATGGTATGAAAAATGGTATAGAAACTAATGTATGCTTAAGGTTATATTTACTGCTGAAAACATGGTATGAAAAATGTTGTAGAAACTAGGGAGTTTGGGCTGTAGGTGATAAAAGAGTTTTAAAATAAGGTGTAAGTGACACAAGTCTTAATAATTGAGTGGAGGTGACAATTACTTTATTATGGATTAAGAAAGTTGGATAAGTTTGAGAATAGCCCAGAAGTTTTTAAATTTATACTTTGATCCCAATGTTTACCTAATATAATGAGAAACGGAGGGGGAAAAGACATTTTTCTTTCTCTTCTCATCCATTGTTGTTTTCTCTATCTTAGCGATTTTTGTTGTTCATTGTTGTTGCTGCTTTATTCATCATCTTCTGCTTCATTATCATAATCGTCTACTTCATTATCATCTTCATCTTCTTCTTGTTGACTATTGCTATTGTTGTTGTTGTTACCGCTACTGTTGCTATTTGACTAATTTCTTAGGTTAAATTTTATTTTGTACATTACTTTCCACTTTGGCATTACTTCATAGGAGACTTTGGTAAGTCAAATTATGATTTTTAGTTAAATTTGTCATCTGGGTAACTGCTATTGTGCTGTTTTCCAACAATGGATAGAACCCGATCATGAATCCAACATAAGAGCCATCTATTTAAACAACAAATCATCTGTTGCAACATATGAGACATCTTTTCAATGAAAGACTGATATGTTGGATTTATATTTATGGTTCTACAGGCCGTAACATGAATCAAACAGATGAGTCATCTATTGCAACATATTAGTTATTTGGTACAACGTGATAAATATATGTTGCAACAGATTATTAACCTATTACAACAGAACATGAATTTGATTCCAATAGACGCATTGTCTATTGCAATAGGGTAAATATCTGTTGCAACAGATTATTAACCCGTTACAACATAACCTAAACTCAATTCCAACAGACGGTAAATATCTGTTGCGACATATTAGTAACCTATTGCGATAGAACCTGACCTCGATTCCAACAGATCATCATCTGTTGCAACAGGTAAGTTATCTGTCGCAACAGGTTAATTATCTGTTGCAACATGTCACTCATCTATTGGAATCAGCTTTAAAGGTGATTTAGTACTGTAATATATATCCCAATAGGCACTTCATCTATTACAACAAATATATAGTTTGTTTCCACATATGATTCTCCTATTACAACATATGACTCGTCTGTTAAAATCAGCTTCAGGAGTGTAACATGAATCTCAACAGGTAAGTAATCTATTGCGACTGATCGCTTACCAGTTGTAAGAAATTACACGTCTGTTGGGATTCATTTACGGTACTATGAAATCACTATCAACTTTTTTTAATAAATGACTTTATTTAGGTACCACTAATGGAAGGATCAATAACAATTGGGGTGGATTGTCAAGGTCAATGGATCGAGAAGAGCAATTGATATGTAAAACATTGGAAGAAGGGTGAAATACTAGAGATGATAGGTATGACAGTCCAAAGTGATATTTCGTATGATAATTTTGTGAACTTAATCATCAGCTATTGTGGACTGAATTATCAACCGGAAGAACTCGTCATCAGCTACATGCACAGCTCCTTTGAAAATCAGAGGGTACTGCCTTTCAAGATAATCGATCAGGTTCGGTTGCATGCTTATCTTAGTGATTCATCCAGGACGGTTTTAAGGGTGTACGTGGTTGAAAAGAAAAGAGAGAATGAGAACCAGAATGTAGAAGAAGAAGAAGAAGAAGAAGAAGAAGAAGAAGAACAAGACATCTTTGATGATAGGTTGGATGATCTAGACATGAATATTCCAGATGATGATCAAACACCTATGCCCGTTGATGCGACCAATATGATGGGTAGTTCTTCTCAATCGACACATTCTGGAAATCTTCAAGATGATGGGATCGGCTTTTTTATTGGAATGTCATTTAAGGACAAGAATGAACTATCTACCACTTTGTTTATTTCTTGCTTAAAAAAAGATTTCAGAATAAAGAAGGTGATTAATTTGAGCAGTATCTTTTGCTTCAAATGTGCTAATTCAAACTGCAAGTGGTGGTTGAGAGTGGTGAAGTACGTAAGTTCTGACAGATTCATCATTCATAAACATGAAAAGAATCACACATGTGGTTCGGAGCACATCTCGGGCCAAAATCCCCATGCCACGACAAAGGTCCTCGGTGAATATTTTAGGAGTAGTTTTCCCGATGGCAAAGTCCCTTCATCAAGGCTTATGGCCAATCAAATCCTTACGAAATTGGGTGTCCCGGTCAATTACTGGAAGATATATACCGCTATGGGGATTGCCAAGGACTTGGTTAGGGGGACACACAAACATGGGTATGCATTCCTAGATGCCTACCATTATATGATTGAGTCCACAAATCCCAAAAGTAAGACGACATTGCATCTTGATAAAAATGGAAGGTTCAAGTACTTTTTTTTGTATCCTATGGTACTTGGATTCAAGGTTTTTGACAATTGAGAAAAGGCATAGCTGTCGACGGTACTTTCTTGAGGAGCAAGTATAATGAAGTTCTGCTAATGGTGGTGGTGCAGGATGCAGAGAATCATATCTTTCCTGTCGCTTTTTATGTAGCGGACAAGGAATGTGATACCTCTTATGATTTTTTTAACAACTGTGAAGCTGTGTCAAAGATACCGAAGAGTTGTTTTTTGTTTCAGATAAGTATCTAAGTATTCCAAAGATGGGTTCACTTTTCTTCACTTCAGCTTACTTTGGTTGTTGCATTAGGCATCTTGGAGAGAATGTTCAGACCAACTATCACAATAAAAAGGTTGTGACCCTTTTTATAGAGCAGCCAAAGCATATAGTAAAGAGGGGTTTTTAAGACCATTTCAATCAAATAACAAATACGAATCCTAAGGTAGCAGAACTTCTCGTACGTGTTGGTTTAGAGAGATAGAGTTGGGCATTCTGTCCGTTAGATATGTACATTCTTATGAATTTAATGTCTTGTTTGAGTTACAAGTTTAGTATGATGTCATACTAAGTGATTCTTTTGAATAGGTACAATATTATGACATCAAACATAGCTGAATCGGTGAATTCATTATTTGGTGATGAAAGAGAATTTCCCATCAAGGCTATGTTTGAAGTAATAAACAAGAAGTATGGCTGATTTTTTAATGAAAGACGTGTGCAGTTCAAGGGCCCAAAAAGAACCCGATTTGTTCTCAAAATCAAAAAAATAACATCAATGAACATCAGTTTGGGGAATAGGTTATTATCTTATAAAATATCAGATTACAAATTTAGTATTGTAACGCCCTGAGTTTGCACCTCGGATGCCACACGATGCTTACGACCTTAAAGGACCACAAGATAACCCATAACTGATATCTGTTGTGAGTATCTAGTAACAATACTGTCATAAATGCAAAAAAATAGACTGAAATACCATAAGGTTGAAAAAATTGAAATACTAATAAAGAATACAACTGTAATACTAATTTGTACAACTAAATACTATCTGAAAGTCTAGTCTGAAAGCCTCTATTTATCTGAATATGGAGTTGATGGGACAAGTCCCTAACTAACTCCGACTATTGAAATAAACTGAATACTAAAATAATGAAATAATATGATAACTTTTTCCTTGAACTATGAGGACTCACCACTATGTATATTGCTGATAGTCTGGGCTGCTAAGTTCGGTCAGGAGCCCGTGTACCTGAACCTATTATATAAAACATCATAGCGCAAAAGAAATGGTATGTGTCAGTACTTTGAATGTACTGGTATGCTAAGTAAGGTAGGATGATATGCAAGGGTTCATATGTATGAACAATAACTATCTGAATAACATGAATACAATTGAATGAGAGTACATGTATAACTAAAACTGAGAAACACTATTTATGCAATACTGTGCACATATCTACAGACGTTGTGTCTGAGATTATAATAACACTGGATACTGAGATGACTAATATCTGAGTTAACTGATAACTGTATTACTGATAGTTAGGAGACTATTTCTGATAGTCCTAATTCTGTAGAACTGAACTAAGTTCTATACTAAGCTGGGTGACTATGTCTGACAGTCCTAATTCTGTAGAACTGAACTGAGTTCTATACTGAGACTGAAACTGTGAAAGGTAATCATCTAGCCGATATACCTCTCTCTGATCTAATTGGGGTCCAATCTGTAACCCCAGATGGAGGGGTGTCAGTATCGTACCATGGTAAAGACAAGTGTTGAGTCACCCTCATCTAGCAAGTTCTCTAAATGAGGATGGTGGTACCCTCAACTTACTGGTAGAACACCTCATTGACCCTTAATTGGCCGGTTGATGTCTCAGCCTACGCTGGCTACGTAGTTCTGGAATGTCAGGACGCTTTTAAGGATCACAACCTCTACTATCAGGTGAGTCCCCATCCTTGGGTTCACTTGGTGTTGAATCCAACTCCCAACTGAATAGACACTGAACTAATTTCTAAACTATTCTAGGATAGACTAACCTATTACTGATCATGTTAACTGACTGAACTGGATTGAGTTCATTGAGTACTGTAACTGATTGAGTTTTCTGAGTTCTATTTGCTGACTGAATATACTGAGTTCTATACTGACTAAATGCTACTATACATGACGTTATTGAGACTATTTTAAAGCTACTGTAATTCTAGGTAAACAGCTAGATTTTTGGGTATTAGATACCCCCAGGACTCGATAATATGAAAAGTAAAGCATAACATGATCTTAGAAAGCATTACAATATTCATAACTCATTCATAGAGACATTTTATCAAACACTTGTAAGATATAAGTTTGTACATATGCTAGCATGTCATGATTTCCCCATTAAATTTGCATGAGCAATTTATCAAACACTTGGGGAATATAATCTATGCACAAAAAACTAATCAACATGTAGGCATCATGATTTCCAATCCCAACTTACAAATTCAAGGGCTTTAACATGAATTCACATAATACTATACACATGTCCAAAAAATTTACATGAATCTTGTAATAAATCATGCATGAGAAACCCAATTAACATCATAATCATGAATACATTCAATCTCAACATGGAATTCGTGAATTCAATAAACTTAAAGTTTTAAAAGAGGTTCTTAAACTCCAAGAGTGGAAGGAAACCCTTGGATGAACACCTAACATACCTTGGTTGTTAATTCTCTGAAAGTTGTGAAGAATTTCTTGAAGCTTGAATTGGAAGCCCTAGGGTTTTGTTTCTTGAGTAATTTTGAGAATAATGAGTGTTTTAGCCCTAAGAATGACTTAATCTCGTGTTTTCGGGGCTGAATATGGGTGGAAAATGACCAAATTACCCCTATGGATGCGGGATTTTAATGACTAAAAATGTGTCCAGTGATGCGCAGACCGGTGCACCGTGTCGATGGCATCAACGCGATGACCAACGCACCGCATCGAGTTTGCATTGGTTCATTGGAATTGCACTGAAAGCTGGGGGAAATTATCAGTCGACGCGATGGATGACGCGTCACATCGAAATCGCATCGACCTACTATTTTGGTCACCTGAATATGGTTTAAACGAGGTCCAAAATATCTGAAACTCATCTAAAGTGACCTATTGACATTCCTGATCATGAATAAACTTAAAAATTGATACTTTAAGGTCATAAGGGCTATGAAATAGGATCACCAATTTACGAAGGCTAAAATACTTCTAAGTATAAAGACTCAGCTGAAATTTCTAAGTCTGGGACCTCTTTTCAAGTTTTAACGGACTGAGTTAAGCTTAGAATTTTGTGGGGTCTTACAGTATCTCCCTCTTGGGAACTTTCATTCTCAAATGAGACTGACTAAACTAAGAAACACTGATAGACTGAGATTACACATTGAATATGCACACCTGATGCATGGAATACCTGACTAAAACTACTGATAAGCTGAGTTTTCAAACTGAACATGCATATCTGATGTATGAGTACATAGTTGAACTGATTCAGGAATGCATGACTATCATAAAGATGATATGCAACGGTAATGAATACCAAATTGTAACTAAAACTGAACATGGAACTAAGCAAATCTAAGGAAGATTATTACCTTAAGCTGAGTCTGAGTTTGCAGAGAAGAGGTAAGGATACTTGGTCCGTATATATTCTTCTGTTTCTCAAGTACCTCCCTCAATGAACTAATTCCACCAAAGAACTTTGACTTGTGGAACTTTTTTGTTCCTCAGTCTGCGAACCTGATGATCAAGAATTTCGACTGGGATCTCTTCATAAGAGAGGCTGTTCTAAACATTTATACCCTCTATAGGGACTACAACTGCTAGGTCACCTATGCACTTCTTTAACAAGGAAATATGAAACACTGGATGTACTGAAGCTAAGTCTGAAGGCAACTCAAGCTCGTAAGCTACCTTTCTGAAACGGATGAGAATTCGGTAAAAATTGACATATCGGGGATTGAGTTTCCCGTTGTTTCCAAACCTTTTCACTCCCTACATTAGAGAGATTTTTAAATACACATAATCACCAATCTCAAACTCGATATCCTTCCTTCGCACATTTGCATATGACTTTTGTCGGCTCTGAGCCGTCTTAAGCCTTTTTCTGATCAACTGAACCTTTTCTAAGGTATCAAATACCAAGTCAGGACCTACCACTGCAGCCTTACCCACTTCAAACCAACCAATGGGAGATCTATATCTCCTCTCATAAAATACCTTAAACACAGCTATTTGAATGTTGGAATGATAGTTATTATTATATGCAAACTCAATCAAGGGTAAGTGGTCATCCCAACTCCCCTTAAAGTCAATGGCACCCGTTTTTAATATATTTTCCAAAGTATGAATGGTCCTCTCTAATTGACCATCTATATAAGGGTGGAAGGTTGTACTAAGGTGAACTTGGGTACCAAGACCCTTTTGGAAGACTTTCCAAAAGTGAGAGGTAAACGGCGTACCTCTATCTAAGATGATGGACAACAAAACTCCATGTAATCTGACCAAATCTCTAACATAGAGCTTGGTATAATCCTCGGTTAAATAAGAGGTATGAAATGGTAAAAAATGAGTTGATTTGGTCATCCTATCTACAATGACCCAAATTGAATCATGCTGATGAGGAGTACAGGGAAAACCCATCACAAAGTCCATGTTCACTTCCTCCCATTTCCACATGGGAATATTGAACTTTTTCCTAGAACCACTAGGTTTCTAGTGCTCAATCTTAACCTACTGACATGTAGAGTACTTAGGCACAAACTCTGAAATGTCTCTCTTTATCCCACTCTACTAATAGACCTCCCACAAATCGTGATACATATTTGTCGCCCCTGGATGAATAAAGTAACGCACATCATGCACTTCTACAAGAATTCATTTCCTCAAGTCATCTACACCCAACACACATAACCAACCCTGGCAACGCAACACATCATCTCCCCCTTGGGAAAAAACCTCTACTTTTTGATCTCTGACTGACTCTTACAACTTGACCAAATTGGGATTTATGTCCTGCTTTTTCTTCACTTAAAAAATTAGAGATGATTTTGAACTATTCTGTACCCACACACTTTTCTCTGCTGGATTGAATAAGCAGACACCTAGTTGGGCAAACTGATGAACTTTCTGAACTAACTTCTTCGTATTATTCTTCATGTGAGCAACAATACCCATAGACATCCTACTGAGAGCATCAACTACTATATTGGCCTTGCTCGAGTGATACAGGATGCTCATGTCGTAGTCCTTTAATAAGTCTAACCACCTTCTCTGACATAGGTTTAGATCTTTCTGAGAAAACACATACTGAAGGCTCTTGTGGTCTGTGAACACATCAATATGTACCCCATACAAATAATGCCTTCAAATTTGTAAGGCAAATACCACAGCTGCTAAATCAAGATCATAAGTGGGATAATTCTTTTCATGAGGCTTAAACTATCTAGAGGCATAGGCTATGAACTTATCTCTCTGTATCAAAACATACCCCAAACTAACTCTAGAAGTAATGTAATATACCACAAACCTATCTGAACAATCTGGTAGAGTCAAAACTGGGGTTGTAGTGAGTCGAGTCTTTAACTCCTAAAAAGTCTTCTCACAAAAATCTGACCACTGAAATTTGACTTTCTTCTGAGTCAATCTGGATATGGGGGATGCAATAGATGAGAATCCCTCGATAAACCATCATTAATAGCCAGCCAAACCCAAGAAACTCCTGATATTTGATGGAGAGATGGGTTTGGGCCAATTTCTCATTGCTTTGGTCTTTTGAGAATCCACTCTAATGCCATCACTGGAAACTATATGGACAAGGAAAGTTACTAAAATTAGCTAAAATTCGCACTTACTGAATTTGTCGAGCAACTGATGGGCTCTGAGGGTCTGTAATACTATTCTGAGATGGTCTGCATGTTCATGTTCATTGTGGGAGTAGACAAGAATGTCATCAATGAAGACTATGATGAACATGTCCAAGTACTGCTTGAACACGCGGTTCATCAAGTCCATGAAGGCTGCTGGAGAATTGGTAAGACCAAATGACATGACTAAGAATTTAAAGTAGCTATACCGAGTTCTGAAAGCTATTTTTGGAATGTCACATTCTCAGACCCTAAGCTGATGATAGCCTGATCTGAGGTCTATCTTAGAGAAGTTACTGGTACCTTTAAGTTAGTCAAACAAATCATTGATTATGGGAACTGGTTATTTGTTCTTGACCTTGACTTTATTTAGCTGACAGTAGTCTATACACATCCTGAGAGAACCTTCTTGGTTACGCACGAATAGAATTGGTGCACTCCAAGGGGATGCACTGAGTCTGATGAATCTCTTATCTAGGAGATCCTTTAATTGTTCTTTTAATTGTTTGAGTTCTACTGGAGCCATTCTATATGGCGTAATAGAGATATGATGAGTATCTAGAAGAAGGTCTATTCTGAAGTCAATTTCTCTTTCGGGAGAGACCTCGAGAAGATCTTTGGGAAATACATCAGGAAATTCACATGCTACTGATACTGACTCAAGATTAAGGGTCTCTAAACTAGAGTCTTGAACTCGAATGAGATGATACACGCATCCCTTAGATATCATTCTTCTCGCCCTAAGGTAAGAAATAAGCTAACCCCTAAGTGCTGAAGTACTACCCCTCCATTCAAGGACAGGTTCATTCAGAAACTAAAAATGGATAATTCAGTTTCTGTAGTCAACTAAAGAATAGCACGATTGAAGGCAATCTATGCCGAGAATGACATCAAAATCTATCATCTCTAATTCTACTAAGTTTGTTGAACCGACTTTTTGAGTTACCATAACCGGACAGTTCCTGTATACCCTCGAGCTATTATAGATTTACCCACAGGGGTAGTTACTGAGTAGGGCTTTGCTAGGATTTTGGGTCTGACTCCGAAGTCAACAACTATATAAGAAGTTACAAAGGACAAAGAAGCTCCTGGATCTAGCAAAGCATAAATATGTAAATGATAAACTTGTAACATACCAGTGACCACATCAAGAGAACTTCCCTAATCCTATCGGGGCTGGAGTGCATAGAGTCTATTTTGGCGCTACCCACTGGTGGCATTGGAAGCGGCACCCTGCAGATTTGGGCAGCCGGACTTAGCTGAAGAGCGATTATACTAACCCTGAGAACCTAACTGAGGATAATATCTGACCTTATGCCTGGCTTGCCACATCCAAAATATACATCACTGCTAGCCCTGCAGACACCCTGGTGGTTTCTGCCATATTTTTGGCAAAGAGGGTTTGTTCGGGCACTGCTAACACTATCCTAAGGTTTAGGTCCTGGTTCCCTATCTCTATTGTTATTTTTGAATTTTGGCACTGGAGCACTGGCTGAGGACATAGATAGAACTGAGGATTTTATATAGAACTGAGAGCGATTTCCACCTTCTGGCTTAGGCCGAGTGAAGTTGAAGCTATACATTCTAGCTCTCTTATTGTCCCTCTCTTTCTCCTTATTATTAGCCTCCTCTATCTTCTAAGCATGGACCATGAGCCTGGATATGTCAATATCTTTAATCAGCATTGCGGTCCTACACTCGTTGACCACATGTTAGTCACGCCAAATACAAACTTACTCATCTTAGATCTACTATTTGCTACCACATGAGGAGCGTATCTAGCTAGCTGAGTAAACTTGAGAGAATACTCTTTCACTGTCATATTACCCTGCTTTAGATTAATAAACTCCAAAACCTTCACTTCCCTCAACTTCTGTGGCAAGAACCTACCAAAAAAATAGTGGCAAACTCATCCCATCTGTAGCCCTATCTTCTTTCCACTGCTTAAACAATGAGTAAACCACATCTTGTAACTGATATGCAGCCAACTCAGCCCTCTCACTAGATGTTACACTTATAATATTTATAACTTTCTATACCTGATCAAGAAATTCCTATGAGTCCTCATCTGACTTAGACCTGGTAAAGGCTAGAGGATTCATTTGGGTGAAGTACCGAATTCTAGCTGTAATAGTGTTGGCCACGGGGTTGGTCGGAACAGAAGCTGGGCATTCATTCTGGGCTGCCATAGAATATGCTAGAGTGGTAAAAGCTGCTCTGAATTCCGCGTAAGAGACATGCTCATCCAGGGGATCTTCCTGAACGGGCGAAGTGTTGGCTGATTTCCTATTCTCCTTCCGTTGTTTTTTTGGGAGGCATGTTCTGTAAATGGAAGTAAGAAAATGATTAGACTAAGAGTGTAACTTGAGCTCATACTCACTCTCACGATATGAATACTGAAAGAAGGGAAACTTTTCCTAAAAATACCTCAAGGTCTCTAGTTCATAAGTGTGGTGCACTACACACCCATGCACAAGACTCTACTAGATGTGACTTTCAGACTTTCTAGGACTCTGTTGAATCTTAGGCTCTGATACCAAGTTTGTAACGCCTCGAGTCTACACCCCGAATGCCACACAGTGCTTACGACCCTAAAGGACCACAAGCTAACCCATGACTGATATCTATTGTGAGCACTGAGTAACAATACTATCATAAATATGGAAAAATAGGCTAAAATACCATAAGGTTCAAAACTTCAAATACTGATAAAGAATACCAACTGTAATTCTAATTTGTACAATTGAATACTGTCTGAAAGTCTAGTCTGAAAGTATCTATATGTCTGAATATGGAGTTGATGGGATAAGTCCCCAACTAACTCTGACTATTAAAATAAACTAAATAATGAAATGATATGATAACTTTGTCCTCGAACTATGAGAACTCATCACTAGGTTTGTTGCTGATAGTCTGGGATGCTAAGTTCGGTCAGGCCCGTGCGTCTGAACCTATGATATAAAATATCATAGTGCAAAAAAAAGTATGCGTTAGTACTTTGAATGTACTGGTATGCTAAGTGAGGTAGGCTGATATGAAAGGGTTCATATGCATGAACAATAACTGAGTGAATAGTATGAATATAACTGAATGAGAGTACATGTATAACTAAAACTAATGAAACACTGTTAATGCAATACTGTGCACATATCTACATACGTTGTGTCTGACATTATAGTAACACTGGATACTGAGTTCTGATAACTAAATGACTGATATCTAAGTTTATTGATAACTGTATTACTGATAGCTGGGTGACTATTTCTGATAGTCTTGATTCTGTAGAACTGAACTGAGTTCTATAATGAGCTGGGTGACTATGTATGATAGTCCTAATTTTGTAGAACTGAACTAAGTTCTATACTGAGATTGAAACTATGAGAGGTAATTATCTAATTGACATGCCTCTCTCTAATCTGATTAGGGTCCAACTTGTAACCCCAGCTGAAAGGGTGTCATTACCGTACTATGGGTAAAGATAAATGCTGAGTCACCCTCCTCTGGCAGGTGGGGCAGGTGCTCTGAACGAGAATGGTGGTACCCTCAACTGGCAGGTATAACACCTTATCAACCCTCAACTAGTAGGTTAATTTCTCAACCTATGCTGTCTACGTAGTTCTAGAATGCTAGGACTGCTTTGAAGGATCACACCCTCTACTGGAGGGTGAGTCCCCATCTTTGGGTTCACTCGGTGCTGTATCCTACTCCCAACTGAATAGACACTGAACTAATTTCTAAACTATTCTAGGCTAGACTGAACTGTTACTGATCGTGCTAGCTGACTGAATTGGACTGAGTTCACTGAGTATTATAACCGATTGAGTCTTTTGAGTTCTATTTGCTGACTGGATATACTGAGTTTTATACTGACTGAATGCTACTGTATGTGATGTTACTCAGACTATTCTGAAGCTACTATAATTCTAGGTAAACAGCTAGATTGTCGGGTATTAGATACCTCCAGGACCCGATAATATAAAAAGTAAAGCATAGCATGATCTTGGAAAGCATTGCGATATTCATAACTCTTTCAAAGAGACATTTTATCAAACACTTGTAAGATATAAGCTTGTACATATGCTAGCATGTCATGATTTCCCCATTTAATCTGTATGAACAATTTATCAAACACTTGGGGAACATAATCTATGCACATAATACTAATAAACATGTAGGCATCATGATTTCCAATCCCAACTTACAAATTCAAGGGATTTAACATGAATTCACATAATACTACACACATGTCCAATAAATTTACATTAATATTGTAATAAATCATGAACTAGAAACTCAATGAACATCATAATCTTGCCCACATTCAAGCCCAACATGGAATTCATGAATTCAATAAACTTGAAGTTTCAGAAGAGGTTATTGAAATCCAAGGCTGGAAGGAAACCCTTGGATGAACACCTAACATACCTTGGTTGTTAATTTTATGAAAGTTGTGGATAATTTCTTGAAGCTTGAATCTTGAATTGGAAGCCCTAGGGTTTTGTTTCTTGAGTAATTTTGAGAATAATGAGTGCTTTAGCCCTAAGAATGATTTAATCTCGTATTTTGGGGGCTGAATACGGGTCAAAAATAACCCAATTATCCCTCTGAATGTGGGCTTTTAATGACCAAAAATGTGTCTAGTGATGCGTAGATCGGCAACCGCATCGATGGTATTAACGCAATGACCAACACGCTGCGTCGAGTTTACATTGGTTCACTGGAATTGCACTGAAAGCTGGGGGAAATTATCTGTCGATGCAATGGGTGAAGCGGCGCATTGAGATCGCATCGATCCATTGTTTTGGTCACTTGAAGTGACCTATTGACATTTCTGATCATGAATAAACCTAAAAATTGATACTTTAAGGTTATAAGGGTTCTGAAATAGGATCGCCAATTTACGAAGGCTAAAATACTTCTAAGTATAAACACTTAGCTGAAATTTCTAAGTCTGGGACCTCTTTTCAAGCTTTAACAGACTGAGTTAAGCTTAGAATTTTGTAGGGTCTTACAAGTATCACCAGTCATGGTAATGTTGCCACGGTCGATCTTCAAAGAAGATCTTGTACGTGTAGAGTTTTTGACTTGGACAAACTACCCTGTCCACATGCCATGGTAGCGCTTCGAGCTCTGTACGGTCTAAAATATGGACCTAAAGTTTATAAGCACTCCTCTCAATATTATTCGGTGAAAGAATATGAAATGGCAAATAGTGGACATATTACTTTGGTGCCTCCCAAAAAATCTTGGGTTGTTCCTGCAGAGCTTTTAGGGAGATTAATACCTCTTTCATATATTGACCCAAGAATTATCAAATCGGGAAGAAATCCATATAATAGGAGGCGCAGAGTCAGAGAATCATTTTCATCAAGAAGAAACAAGTGCTCCGTATGTAAGCGCGCTGGCCACAAAAGAACTATATGCCCGAATCGTAATCCACCATGATCATTGTAATTGTAGAAACTTGTGTTGTTATTTGTTGTGGACTTTTATATATTTAACTCTTTGTTATGAACGTAATATTATCATTTATTATATATAAAATATCTTTTTTAATAACTTGTGCATCAATAAAAAGAGGCAAAATATGAACTAAATAATACAACAGACCACAATTATTTTCGACAGATTACCCATTTATGGCAACCGATGGACATTAGCTTGAAGAACACAACACCAGTTCCATCAAACTGGAATATTTTTCCTCCAACAGATGACAAATTTGTCACAACAGATGGATAATCTATTGACAGAAACCCAATCGATGACCAATTTATTCCAACATATTGTCCATCTATTGAAAGAACTCAAAAAACAAAATTTTCAAAATTGTTCCTTACCTCCAACCATCGACATGTTAACATGTATGTTTAGAAGAAGAAATAGACAGAATTAAAATTGAATAGGAATTAAAAAGCCAAAGTTGACTAAAAATAAAATTTTCATTAAATGAAAAATAAAATACATTACGTATAGATCCTCTATAGAAAAATTAAAATACATACACTAAAAGAAAAAATACATTCTAATTATTATCATCATCATCATCATCATCATCATGAATGACAACCGACCAATCAACTCACAGTAGCAGGGCCCTAATCAGCCTCTACATCTCTCTGAATATTGTCGCTCTCACGGCGACCAACTCCCTTTGTAGGTCATTAACCTGCCTTTGAAGTTCCCTCATTGTGTTGTGTAGAATAACAATATCCCAAATAGGATCATCCATATCTAGAACACGCATGAATTGACAAATGTAAAGAAAAGATTCCAAAATATAATACAACGTATACGGCCAACTGGTAAATTTACACCAGCAAAAAAACTTACCTCAACGAGAAAGGAATATGCTCTTTGAAGAAAAGTGGTTGAAGATATCACACAAAAAGAAAAAATGCAAGAAATAAATAAATTTGAGTAGAATAAAGATTAAGGAGGGACCTATTTATAGAGGATTGAATCTGGATGTATCAGGCCAAGAGGCACTACTGTTCAGCTTCATTGTATTAATTACATTCAAACTGGTGGCATTTTGTTTTTTGTGAAAAGTCACAACTTTTTATTTTACATTAATATTTCTCACCTTTTCAAAATAGTTTGAGACTCGATAACAACTATTATTATTGAGTTGTTGCAACAGATCGTCCATCTGTCGCAACAGATTTTGCATCTAAATGTGGTTTGGATGTGTAATAGATGAGACATCTGATGCAACAATGTATTATCTGTTGTGATAGATGGACCATTTGTTGGAGGAGATATTTTAATTTCTTCTAACAGTTGATTCATCAGTTTCAACAGATAGAGAATTCGGTTCATCAGCTATTTTGAATATGTTAGATAAAAATTCACGACTCTTCACCTCTTTTTTAATATTTCCTCTATTTCATATTAGTTGATCCATATGGACTTGCCTGCTTTACTCTGTTTTATATTCCTTATGGCTGCAGTATCTATGTTATGTCATCTGCTTCTGTGCTGTACTAAGTGTTTGTTTGATATCTCGTAACTTGAGCCGGGGGTCTTTCGGAAACAGCCTTTCTACTTCATCAGAGGTAGAGGTATGGACTGCGTACATCTTACCCCCCCCAGACCCCACTAAGTGGGAATACACTGGGTTTGTTGTTGTTGTTGTGTTGATCCATATGGACTTGGCACACCAATTAAGAAAAATATTAATTATGTGGTTATTTTACCAAATTGGCCTTATTATGCTTTGAAAGTATAAATGTGAATTATATACTTTATGTAGTCATTTAATAATAGGGGTAATCTTGGAAGAATATAATAAAATTCTCTTAATTTTATAAATAGGACAACTAAATTGAAACAAACATTTTTAGCAAGAAGGCCAATTGATACGAAACGGAGGACCATATGTTAAAAATGGTAAACCTGTTGTAACATATGGATTATCTATTGCGACAGATGAACCATATGTGGGAGGAGATATTTTGATTTGTTCCAACAGCTAATTCATTAGTTGCAACAGATGGAGATTTTGATTCATCAGCTGTTTTGAATGTGTTAAGACAAAAATTCATAAGTCTTCACACCTCTTTTTAATAGTCATCACATGCGTGCAGATGAATAAACAACACTTTCTTACATGTCTTGATGGGTAGGAAGAATAAGGTGCGTGCAATGGATCCACTTTTATGCGTGGGAGTTATGTATTATTGATCAGACTACCATGACAGATACACATAAAGTGCAATGATTTCTTGAATGTAATTTTTTATCAATTAGACACTGTTCCTTTAAACAAGATCCTGGATTGTACAGTTTAGTTTGATAGGTCCGAACTGATAAGGTCGAAAGGTTCTAAGACGGTGGTGTCGATACCCTGTTACAATTTAATAATAGTATGCTCATATTTTTATGTCAAGTTTGGAGAAGGGTTCAAGTTTTTGACGGCATGTAAATATCTAATAGTGATTGGACCAATTTTAATGGTGCAATGGACTTCTTGAAAGTCCTCCTAAGCCTCACACTACATCAAACAATGATGGAACTAATAGAAATTTCCCTGGTCCAAATTTATATGGATGGGTTGCTGAAGGAGACTTTTATACAACAGAAAGTGCTTGGGAGAATACCTGTGCGGGAAGGGGGAGGTGAAGAAGGCCATATATCATCTTAGACTTTGTTTAAGAGGGAAGCACAGGGAAGCTAGTAAGGAACTTCTAGTAAATTTGGCCAATGAAATTGACATGAGAAATGAAAAAAATGGATGAGCTTCAAATGTGGAAGTGTATCCAAATATAAAAATCCGTCAGTTGTTGAACAAATAGAAGAATAGTCAGCAGGACTGGAGCTGGACACTTTGCTTGAGAATGCAACTAGCGAGCGTGCCTCAATGAAGACTCTCACAAAGTGTAGGTCCAGAACTCTACGGAAGAAGCTTCGCGAGCACAGGAAATTAGTACGATTGTCGGTCAGAATTGAAACCTAAATCAACAGCTTCTTAATTAAAAATAAGGGAAGCCAAGGCATCAATTTTTGAAGTCTAACTTGCATTCCATGACTTCTGTTTGTGGCTATGATCAAGTCATTGGCAGTAGAAATAAAAAGGTCTGAAGCTGGGCCAAAATCCCATGCCTTGTTGTTTCCACTGCTTTTAACTTGACCAGAGCCATAAATAAGAGGCATGGGATGCAAGTTTAACTTGAGAAATTACCACCTTGGATTGATCCCATATTTTTAATTTAGGAGTAGTTGATTCATGTTTCAATTTAGACCGACAATCTTACTACCTTCTGTGCTCGCGAAGGTACTTCCTCAGATTTCTAGTTCTGTATTTTATGGGTTTTCATTGAGGTCATGCTCGCTAGTTGCAGTCTCTAGAAAAGTGACTAGCTCCAGTCCTCTTGACCATTCTTGTTTTTCTTCAACGATTGATGGATTTTCATTTTTAGATACACTTTCACATTCGCAGCTTATCCAGTTTTTTCATTTTTCATGTCAATTTTATCAGTCAATTTATCTACACTTTCCATCCTACCCTTTGTTTCCTATTAAATAAGGCCTGAGATGACATATGGCCTTCTCAACCTCTCCCTTCCCACACAAGTATTCTCCCAAACACCTTCTACTGTATAATAGTCTCCTCCAGTAACCCATCCAAATAAATCTAAACCAGGGGAATTTCTATTGGTTCCATCGTTGTTTGCTGCAGTGCGAGGCTTTGGAGGTCTTTCAAGAAGTCCATTGACCCATTAAAATTGGTCCAATCACTATTGGATATTTACACTACCGTCAAAAACTTGAACCCTTCCCAAAACTTAACACAAAAACATGAGCATAAACGGTCATTTTATTTTAATAGGGTATCGACACCACCTACTTTCTCCTTCATCCTTACTAGTTTGAACCTAACAATCTTAACTATAAAATATTATATCTTGTTTGAAGGATTAACGCCTAATAGGTAAAGAACAAACATTCAAAAAATTATTGTACTAGATGTGTGTTTTCATGATAGGTTTATCAGTAATACATACCTCCAACATATGAAGTGGTTCTATCTATAAGCAGTTTATTCCTCCGAACCCATCTTTACTCTAGCCTTTAAGGTTGGTCGGGCAAAAGTGGATCTAATTTCACTTCTTTTTATCTGCAAATAAGAGAAATACATTTGATGTCAAACAAGAGAAGAACAAAAAAAAATTACAAAAGGGTAACACAAAATTGAGTGAATCAACAGATGACCAATTTGATGCAACAAATTACCCATCTGTTCAACTGATAAGGCATCTATTACAACATATGGATGGCATATTACAACAGATGGTTCATCTGTTGGAATAAATCAAACTGGCCTTGCTACTGGTTTGATTTCATCAAACAGTTGCTCCGTCTATATAAAAGGGTAACAAAAAATAGAGTGAATCAACAGATGACCAATCTGATGCAATAGATTACCTATCTGTTCAACCGATAAGGCATTATTATAGCAGATGGATAACATGTTGCAACAGATAGTTCATCTGTTGGAATAAATCAAACCAGCCTTGTTACTAATTTAATTTCTTCAAATAGTTGCTCTATTTGTTCTAATAGCCGATTCATCAAACTATACTGACAACAAGGCTTTTTAATAAACACAACGGTTCATTTATTCAAGACTTAAAAGTCACCTTTCCTTCAATTTTCTTAATAAATAGGAAACTGATAATGGGTAAATCATTAATAGCAACAGATGTAAATATCTAATTTAAATAACATACAAAGAAAAAAATGAGATGGAAAGAGAAATAGTGAACCATACCTACAATGTCAAAAAAGCAAAAGGATCAGAACATCCATTTCAGTCGAGAAAAGATATTGATTGGTTTAGATCTGAAAGGATCCTCATCCGAACAAAGAAAGAAGAGAAAAAGAGAGAAAAAAAAAGGAAAGAAAGAGAATTGAGAATAAAGAAAAGTAATAGATGAGTTGAGTCTTACTTTATGGATGAAGGAGAGAGTATTCTAGATATGGGTTTTAAATATTCATTAATAACTTTTGAGGGGCACGAAGAGACGTGACATTGAAAAGACCAGATAAGACTACTCACTCAGGATATTTTTGAGTTATCGAAGTAATATTTTTTATCGCCTTAGTATTTTTACTTTTTTATCTTGAACAGGAAATACCTAAATTGCTTTAAAAAAGGTCTTAAAATATCTAAGTGCAATAGATGACAATTTCTGTTTGAAAATTTCCAAAGCTCGGTCATCTGTCGCAACAGATGGTAGCACCTGTTTGATAATTTAGAACAGATGCGTAATATATTACAACAGAGGACTTAATCTGTTTGATTAAATCCAATAGAAAAGACATTTGTTGTAACAGATTAAACATTTGATTTTAGGCAATTTCAATTGATTTTAATTTTAGACTAATACCATAATTATTTAATCTAGGACCAGAGGTGAGTTTTCATAGGGTCAACTACAACTTCAATTGAGTCTTTTGACAATTGCATGATGAGATGATATTATGTTTCTTCTGACTAGAGTCGTCGATCGATCACTCTGAGCTGAACTGATTCTTATTACCTCATATGTTCAACTAATACTTTAATTGATTAATCTAGGACTAGGGGTGAGTTCTCATTTGGTCAACTACAATAGATGACAACACTTATTTGATAATTTATAATAGTTGGGTAATCTGTTGCGATATATGACTTAATTCATTTGGTAATTTACAATAGATGGGTAATCTATCGTAATAGATAACTTAATCTATTTGATAATTTACAACAAATGCGTAATCTGTTGCAATAAATAACTTAATCTCTTTGCTAATTTACAACAGATGTGTAATCTGTTGTAATAGGTTGAACTTTTGTTTTTATAGAATTTTAATTAATTTGATATGTTCAAATAATACCTTAATTGATTAATCTAGGACTAGGGGTGAGTTCTCATAGGGTCAACTATAACTTTAATTAAGTCTTTTGCCAATTGCATGATGAGACGGTATTGTGTTCCTCCCGATGAGAGTCATCGATTGATCACTATGAGCTGAATCAATTCTTATTACCTCATATATTAGACTAATACCTTAATTGATTAATCTAGGACCAGGGGTGAGTTCTCATAGGGTCAACTATAACAGATGGCAGTGCCTATTAATAATTTATAATAGATGGGTAATCTGTTGCGACATATGACTTAATTAATTTGATAATTTACAATAGATGGGTAATCTATCGCAATAGATGACTTAGTATGTTTGATAATTTACAACAGATTCTTAATTTGTTGCAACAAATGACCTAATTTGATTGATAATTTACAACAGGTGCATAATCTAATGCAACAGGTTGAACATTTATTTTTATACAATTTCAATTGATTTCATATGTTAGACTAATACCTAAATTGATTAATCTAGAACTAGGGGTGATTTCTCATAGGGTCAACTACAACTTTAATTGAGTCTTTTAGCAATTGCATGATGAGATGGTATGACGTTTCTTTCGTCGATCGATCACTCTAAACTGAACCAATTCCTATTAGCTCATATGTTCAATTAATACCTTAATTGATTAATCTAGGACTAAGGGTGAGTTCTCATAGGGTCAACTATAATAAATGGCAGCACCTATTTGATAATTTACAACAGATGGGTAATCTATTACGATATATGACATAATCCATTTGATAATTTACAACAGATGGTTAATCTATTGCAATAGATGAATTAATCTATTTAATAATTTACAATAAATGCATAATTTGTTACAACAAATGACTTAATCTGTTTGATAATTTATAATAGATGGTTAATCTGTTGCAACAGGTTGAACATTTGTTTTTATACAATTTCAATTGATTTAATATATTGAACTAATACGTTAATTGATTAATCTAGGACCAGGGATAAGTTACCATAGGGTCAACTACAACTATTTGGCAATTACATGATGAGGCGGTATTGCGTTTCTCCCGACCAGACTCATCGATCGATCACTCTGAGTTGAACTGATTCTTATTACCTCATATGTTTAACTAATACCTTAATTGATTAATCTAGGACTAGGTGTGATTCTCATAGGGTCAACTACAACTTCAATTGAGTCTTTTGATAATTGGATGATAAGACGGTATTATGTTTCTCCCGACCAGAGTCGTTAATCAATCACTCTGAGCTGAATCGATTCTTATTACCTTATATGTAAGACTAATACCTTAATTGCTTAATCTAGGACTAGGTATGTGTTCTCATAGGGTCAACTATAACTTTAATTGAGTCTTTTGGTAATTACCTAATGAGACGGTATTGTATTCCTCCCGACCAGAGTCGTCGATCGATCACTCTGAGCTGAACTAATTCTTACTACCTCATATGTTTAACTAATACCTTAATTGATTAATCTAGGACTAGGGGTTAGTTCTCAGAGGGTTAACTACAACATATGACAACGCCTATTTGATAATTTACAATAGATGGGTAATCTATTTGATAATTTACAATAGATGGTTAATCTATCACAACAGATGATTTAATTTGTTTGATAATTTACAATAGATGCATAATTTGTTGCAATAAATGACCTAATCTGGTTGATAATTTACAACAGATGCATAATCTGATGCAACAGGTTGAACATTTGTTTTTATATAATTTTAATTGTGTTCTTATGTTAGACTAATACCTAAATTGATTAAACTAGGACCAGGGGTGAGTTCATAGGGTCAACTACAACTTCAATTGAGTCTTTTCACAATTGCATGATGAGAGGATTAAAATTATGCATATCTTTTATAATTTTAAAAAATAATCAAGATTAATTTGGACCAAATTATCATTTTCAAAACTTGTCATTCTTTTCCAAAATACAAATCAACCCATACAAATAATTCATTTGCGAGAAAAATATTTCATCATTTCAAATCTTGAGTTCTCGATCTTTTCCTTTTCTTACTCAATAATACAGTATAGACAACAACTACTCAACAAGTTGCTCAACCCTCCATAACAGGTGATTTTCTTCTCATTTCTGACAACATAGGTGTTATTTTTGACTTCATTCTTGCGTGTATCAGTCATTTTATCTATCTTCATAGGTAATAGAGTTTGAGAAGAGTTCTATATTTGTTATTTTTTTCTAAAAAATAAGGGCTTTTAAGTAAATGGTAAAAAAGAAAACTTTTAGTTATATTATCTTCGAGAATGTGTTTACAATTTTGAGTTTTGATGGTAAAATTGTAGGAAGAACTCGAGAAAACCCTAGTTTTTATTGCAATATTCCGTTGACTACCGTGGTATTGTTGGATGGTGTTTGTGGTGTTGGTGGTGGTGGTGGTGGTCATCATGGTGGTACTGGTGGTGGTTGTTGTTGGTGATTGTGGTGCGATTGGTTGGTGGTGTTTGTGGTGGCTGTCGGTGGTGTCAGTATTCATAGTGTTTGTGGCATTGATTGGTGGTGTTTATGGTGGTGGCTGTTGGTGTGTCAGTATTGGTGTTTGTAATGTATTTTTTAAAATTTATGCATACATCAATTTTAATGTAATTTTTATTTTCTGTTATTTGTAGGTAAAACATGTCTCCCAAAAGAAAAGAAAGTAAAGGTGGATCAACGTCTGAACACCCAAAAAAAGGCTATAGTACAGAGGGATTCGGAGGAGCTTCCTGAACAATCTCAGTCAGAAAAAAATAAAGCTGAGGAGAGATATGAAAACAACGTTGAGGGAGGTGGACAAGGGTCTGTAGATGGTGATGAAGAAAGTGAAAATGAGAAAGAAGAGGAATTAGAGAGTGAGGAAAAGAAAGAGGATGATCATCAACATGATGATAATGGATCACCAATGGGCGTGAATTAATATCAACATCCCAGCATGATCCTATCAAAACTTTTAGTATTAATAGGTTTCAAGTTGCGATGCCAATAAATGACCGAAAAGCAGAAGAAGAACTAATTGGTGAACTTGTAGTTAAATATCAGATGGGGAGAAAATTTAATTATTTTAGGAAAATTATGAAGAACGAAAACATAGATGGACTTTTTAAGAAGAGCTTCTTTGGATGCTTTCTTGAGCTGCCTGAGGAACCCCTGCCCGTTTCCTTATGAGGATGGTTTATGGTACGTGGGGAATGATAAAGATTTAGAGGAGGAGGTCAAAAATATGAATAAAATCTGGATCAACTACTGTGGCATGCCAGTTTGATTTGGCTTGCAAGAGTTTGCCATAGTGACGGGCTTGAGATACCATCATCTAGAAAAACCACCTATCACCAAGGTAACACCCTGCAAAAGATCCAAGGGAAGAAAACACAAGGAAAAAATAGATGGGTTGTTTGACATTGCTCGACATGGCTATAAAGCATCAAATTTGTTGACAGATCTCATGGATAAACCATACCAAAGTAGTACAGGGAGAAATTATGCTTAGTTTGGTTTGCCCATTTGGTTATATTGGCAAGATACATCAACAAGGTCATAGAAGATGATTTGTTGGCGCATGCTGAGGATTTTGATAAATTTAACAATTATCCCTAGAGATATGACAGCTTCTACTTGACTGTCCAATATTTACTGACAAGGCTATCCTCAGGGACGACCATATTATACGACTTTTCTTGGACTTTTATGATAAAATTAATCACTATTTTTACTCATCCATTAGTTTATATTGAATTATTATGACTTTTTTTGCTTTCTTCTTTTTTACATTTCTTAGGCTTAGGCATTTGAAGTCATTCCTCCCCTCCGAAAGCAGGTAATGGATTACCCAGATGAGGTTTCTCATCCAAGGATATTTTGGTGGTTGGCTGCAAAGAACAACACCAAAATTAAGAAGGCTGATCTCTTTAACCTTTTGGATGATGCAGTACATCTTCTTCAAGTAAAATAATTTTACTCAATGGAAGATATTGAACAGATGTTATATCTGGTGCAATAGATTTTATATCTGGTGTACCAGATGGGATATCTGTTGTGATAGATTACCCATCCTATGCCAACCGGTGCAACAGATAGATAATTTGTTGCGACATATGATTTATAGCTTGCATTAGTTTACCCATCTGTTCTTTGGTTCTCTGAACCCGACTTATAAAATATTAACCATCTACTGCAAATTATGCAACAGATGTGTAATCTGATGTAATATATTGTTAATCTATTATGACATACAGATCATCTATTGCATAATATATATACCAACAGATTACCCATTTTGTACTACTAGTGCAACAGATTGATAATCTATTATGACAGATGATTGATATTTTACATCAGATTATCCATGTGTTGCTCTGGTTCTCTAAACTCGACTCAAATAGATTTTAACCATCTACTACAAATTATGCAACAATGGGTAATCTAATGCAACATATTGTTAATCTATTGCAGAAGTTGACTGTGCTGAAAAGTAACCCAACTATGAATATTATTACATTATATGATTTAAATGTATCTTTCTTTATATAGGTTATACATCTATGGATCGTGCCTAGTAAGCAGGAGTCGGTGGTTACTCTAGTTCATGCTGATACTATAGCAGAACCAACGATGGAGTTAATAAAGAAGAAATTGGCTGGAGCAACAGCCATAAAAAGAGCAGTTAGGTAAGGTCATCCTAATGTTGAGGCTCTTCATGACCAACCTACTAAGGCATATCCGAGTGCTTCTTATGGTAGAGTTGTTGGTGTTGGGGGCAGGCATGCTGCTGCTACTACCACTCATGATAATGAGCATGTTGATGCTCAAGAAAAAATAAATATATATGAAAAACCCTTTTTCACCCTTACACAGGTCCCTCTCACCCCTCTCACCCTCGTATTCTTGTTGCAAATGTGAATAGTGCAAGGACAACCAAGATAAACTCTTTAAAAAAGTAGAGGCTATCTTTAAAGCTTTTAAGGAATTTAAATCCAAGAGGGGTGTCATACCATCCAAGAAAGTGAGGGAGCCATACACTCCTACAGTGTTGGTTAGGAGAAAGAAAAGAGCAATTAGCGATGTACTCTTCGGTTAGAAATAAAAAATTATAACTCATCCCTCTCCAAAAGCTATTGAAGTTCAGGGGCCATTCAATAAGATGGACATATAAGCAGAACTTGGCCCCAAAGAGAATAAGAATCTGCGACATGCCAAGAATGCCAAGACAGGCGCACCAAATTACCTCAGGCCTCTCTTTTCCCCTAAGACTTTCTGACTATGACAGATATACGTATGTGGTACGAGGAAAAGGTAAGTTTAATTTTCCTAACCTAGTCTTCTAATCTACCCCATGAAGAAGAAGCTACGCAAAAGATGTGAAATTTGTTGCAACAACTGGGTATTCTGGTGCAACTGGTAGTGGTTCTGTTGTAACTTATTATCCATCTGTTGTATAAGTTATGTTGGATTATTGATTCAGAGAACCCTATGCAATAGATGGACCGCCCGTTGCATCTTTACAATCACTAACGTATTTAAAAATTGACTTCTTATATCATAACATGTTGAAAAAATTCTCTTCCTCATGAGGAAAAGGCAATTAACATACCTGGAAGCTTATGACATTACCAATAGGATAATGGACCTCGACTTCTACAAGAAGCTCAAGGATAAGTACGATCAACTCAACAATCATGCTTTAGCCTATGGCGTGGGATTTGATTTCTTATTTTCTACGTTGGACTAGGATGAAAAAGAAATAATAAAATACGTTAGAGGAGAGAAAGCCCAATCCACACAACAAGAGCTGAATCGAGGCAAAAAGGATTTTTGCAGTTATTAGCGTGGACGACATATATTATTGGGCTATTGAGATACTACTCAATGAGGTAAAGATCAAAGTTTATAACTGTAATGAACCTGCCATCGACGAGGTCCATCTTTTCTTCCATTACAGCCACTGATAGAGCTGTTCTCCATCTTGTTGAGGGAGAGTAAACTGATGAATCATTTGCCAAAGGAATTATTGATGAAGAAATCATGGGATTTTTAAGGTCAAAATAAGGGAATGAACCTTCCAAAAAATTATACCGATTACGCGTGTGGATAGCACGCTTTTGCACACATCGAATGTTTGCTGACCAGCACAGAAATGGCTGAGCCAATGAACTTTTTGTGTGACAACGCTATGGAAAACCTGCAAGAGGCCTGGGCTTATGGGGTACTAACTGGATGCTTGGAGCCTGTGTATATAGAAGATCCTATGAAATAACAATTTTTTATTTCAAGTCACACTTCACTTTACTTTAAATTACATGTACATGTAGTGGCAATAATTTTTTCTGATGAAAGTTGAGTTTTTTATAATGTAATAGATTGTCAATCTATTGTAAAACACATTCTATCTATTCTGGCAGATAGTTTATCTGTTTCAATAGGTTAGTTAGCTGTTGCATTATGCCGATGTTATTTCTATCTAATCTAAGTCTAATCTGTTCAACAGTGGGAATACCTATTTGATAATTTCCAACAGATGACATAAATTTTACAACATATGCCTAAATCTATTTGATATTTTCCAACAATTACGCTTGAATAACCATGTGCTCAACAACACCAAACCAGTAGCAAATACACCACTATGAAAATTTTAGCAATTAGGGTTGAATATCCATGTGCCCAACAACACCAAATTAGTAGCAATAATGGTAACAATGTAGCATCTTCTTGCTCGATTTTGTTTCTCATCAGAAGCCTTGACTTTCTTCAATAAACCTAGATTACACGATTTGCTTATGAAGGGAGTCATTCTTCATACCAATCAAAGTAATCGCATCCACCCAATTTCTATAAAAACAAGAACACAATTACAAAACAATTTCAAGTCAATAATTAATCAACTAATTAAATAAAAAAATATTACCTTTGAAATCTTACAAGTAAAAAACCTATGAGCTGGATTTTGTTGAGTCCAAGAAGTCTTTAATAGAGCTTCATGACCTCACTTACAATATCAAAAATCTTTATCACAAAAATTAGTGGAAGATGCACTCGACATTGTTAAACTTGGTTATAAAAAATTAAAAAAAAATAAAGAAAGAAGAAGAAATACCAAATGCAAATAATTTGAAGAATTTGGATAGATAAAAAAAGATTATAATGAAGAAGAAGATTTGGAAATTTAGGGTTAAATTTTAGGAAGAAGATGAATATATAAGACAATAGGGGAAAAATAACTGTTGGGGGCCAAATCAGACGCCAAGTCAGCAAAAATGGGGGTTCAACGAGCTTTGTCTGCGTGAATTACATGTAAGCAGACAACAGGGCAAAAAGTGTCAAACTGACACATTTGATGCCTATTTTATTTTACGTGTTTAAAATGAACACTGTCCACTTGATGCCTATTTTATTTTAGGTGTTTTGAACTGAACACTGTCGATGGGTTTCGCCTTTTTTAATTTCAATTCACTTTCACTTTTTACATGTAGTGGCAATTTTTTATGTCCAATGAAAGTTGAATTTTTATAATGCAACAGATTCTCCATTCGTTGTAACAATATTCTACCTGTTCTGACATAGTTTATCTGTTGCAATAGGTTGGTCATCTGTTGCATTATGTCGATATTTCTATCTAAGTCTATCTGTTGCAATAGTGGGAATACCTGTTTGATAAATTCCAATAGATTAACTACCTGTTGCAACATATGTCAAACTTTATTTGATATTTTCCAACAGATGAGTCGTCTATTGCAACAGATACATTATCTATTATAATATTTGAATCTAGTATTCCATTTCAATTAATATGTTCAAATCTAAGGAAAAGATAAAATTTATAGACAAAATAAAATAAATCGAAGACTTTAAAAATTAGCTGAAAGAAATCAACGAATAAATGAAATATAAAAAAATTATGGGAAAATTTCAGAAATAGCAACTATGTAGCTTTAATTATAACTTTTATAGCAGCAGTTTCATAATTACGAAACATAGCAAATTGTATTTGTATTTAAGTAAAATGTTTCTATATAAATACATATACAAATATATATGTATTACTCATAAATACATATGCACATCTGAAAGATACATATTCTTCTATTACTATGAAGTGGGTAAAATATTGTTACTTTTGCTATAAGTTGCAATTTTAAAGAAGTGTTGTTATTTATTGTAATTATAGTCTTAAGGATGCTAGTTTCTGTAATTTTTCCAAAAATTATTATGGGTACAGATCTCAACAAATACATCAACAATTTAAGTATTGATGCCAAGGATTTCTAAGGAGGGGTCAGGTTATTACTTTGAAAGACTCAAGATATAAAGATCTGCTCAATATGGACAAGTTATTCTTCATCCGGTGCTATGAAATTCGGCTTTCATCGCCGTGGATCTTTATTGTCACTTACGTACGATTTCTGCACTTTCTATTGTTCATATTTCCATAAAAAGAGTAGAATATTGTCAATGTTGTTAAGCAGTAGCTTCTACATCCACCTGGAAAGCTAGAATTGGTCAACGCTAATCACGGTGATACAATAAAATAGAAAAGGATTACTCATCTGTTCTAGCAAATCAAATAGGTCTTCCTCCTATTTTAAATTATCCCAAATAGATTATATTTTTGTTACAAAAATAAATCAACTGTTGGGACAAATTTCTACATGAGGAAGACTTGTATGATAATTTCCAACAGATGAATCATCTATTGCAATATATAACTCATCTGTTACGGAAGATAGGTCATCTGTTGGTACAAATAAAAGTGGTACGAAGAGCTGTTTGATTTGCTAAAACATACAAGACATATGTCACAACAGATACTTTATCAGGTTCAACAAGTTAGTCAACTTTAGCAACAGATATATATATATATATGTTTGATAATTTTCAGCAGATGTGTCATCTATTAAAACAGATATGTGTCTGTTTGTTGGTTGAAAGAGACATCTATATTCACCTTCTTTAGCCCGTGCTGCTCTCCTTTGGACATTGTACATTGCTTAGTGCAACACATGGACAGAGGAGTTGCAATTTTACTTTTTTGGATGCTTGATAATGCCTTGAAAATCACTTTCCTTCTCCTCTTAGCCTTAATCTCTAATTGAGTGGATGAATATAAAATCCTCTTTGATGGAATGACACCCTTCTTAGATGTCAATTCCTTTATATAAGTAGTTAATGCATTAATAGCATTAATCACTACATCATGTTTCGCCCTACAGTCTTGACATTTGCATGCAGAACATTCGCTAGAAGAGGAAAAATCTGTATAACCAGTATGATCATACTCATAATGGTTTATTTTAAATACTGAATGAAGAGCATCATTAGCACCAACAGCAACACCGCTACCACCACCAACAGCTCCGTCACTACTAAGACCATCAACAATAACAAGTCCGCCCTCCAAAATTATTTTTCTTGTAATGGTTATTGCTCCAAACAATTTCATTTTTATTCTGTCGATGACCTTAGGATCCTTTAAAGTTTGCACAGACCGTAAAGTAAGATAAAATGGCATCTTCAACTCTCGATTGGTCGAAACTAGCGACAAATGCATAATCTAACATAAATCATTACATATTAGAATGATAATTAGATCATTCAAGAAAATCATTAATTAAAATAAAAACTTAATTATAATTATACTTACTGCATCCTTCGGGGGGTTGAAGAGATCAACAAATTCTGTATTTTTATCAATTTTGACCGACAACCATCTCAAGATTCTTGGACAAAAAACTTCTTCCTGGTAGTTCACTGGTTGTATCAAATAAGGAATGGCTTCAAATGCCTAAACCTATAAAATAACATTAATAAATCAAAACCATTATTGAGTAAAAAAAATAAATGATATCATAATAAAAGAAAGAAACATTTACCATGAAAGCCCATGGAAAGCCATATAAGTTGACTTTCTTTGGCGCTAATAGAGTCTACAAATATTTGACAGTTATTTTGAAGCTTTCATAACCCCAAGGATAGCTGTTAAACCCCTCAAGATCCTCGAGAGCTTTATTAAACTGACACTTATATTTTTGTTAACGTCTCTCTCCCAAAGAATATTATGTACAAACCAAACCAAACCAAACCAAGCATAATGACTGCTTCTGCTTCTTTGAATGTCCTTTACCTTTTAACGCTTCTATTAAATTTTTTTTTGAAGCTTGGACCAACAATGTACACCAGTTCATCACAATCAAATGACTTGCCTTTGCCTTTTTTGGGTGTGTGGGGTGTTTTTTGAGTTAGAATAGGTATAACTTGAGAAGGAGAAAAATATTTTAGTCCAGTAACTATGACAAACTCCTTCCAACCAAAACAAACAGGCATGCCACAGTAATTTATCTATACCTCATCCTTCTTATCTTTGTTTTCATACATAAACCTACGTTTGAGAAGTTCATATACCATTTTCATTTGGAAACGAGCATTATTGTCCTCTAACAAATCAAGATATTTTCCAAAGCAACTGTCCCTGAAATAAGCACCTAATTTTTTTTCTCAAAGTATTTTTCTGAAGGCATCTAAAGATTTTCCCATGGCTGACTTAACCACGAAATCACCTATTAAATTTGTGGCACCATTGCACTGCATTCTCATAGGATAATGATCAATGCTAAAGGTTTTGACCAACTCTTCAGTGGAAGGGCTATTAGCATTTGGATCATCTCTTTTAAAACATTCCTTCTCCTCGTGTTCGTCATATTTTTCTCCTGATTGAGATAACACTTGTAAAGCAAGCTCATAGAGTGGTGGATGTAGCCTAGCTGCTTTACTTGTTCCTTTACTTTGACTTGATTTGATTTTTATTCTTTTGGGAGCTATATTATCTAAAATTAACAGGAACATAAAAAAATATATTATAGTTGATTAATGCATTGTTAAAAAGGATAACAGTAAATTTAACATGTTAAAATAATAGTTCCAACAGATCACTAATCTGTTGTGCCAGGTAGTACATCTGTTACAGTATATAACCAACCTGTTGCAGCGGATGAGTAATCTGTTGCAATAATACAAAATGTATCACTCATCTTTTAATACAGATGGATGGTCTGTGCAACAGATCACACATTATTGCATTATATAAGTGATCTGTTGGAACAGTTAAATAAATTATTGTAATGGATAAGTAATCTTTTGCAACCATACAAAATATATCACTTATCTGTTGAGAAAAATGAGTGGCCTGTGCAGTAGATCACACATCTGTTGCAATATATAAGTGATCTATTGGAACAGTTAAATAACCTCGGCTAAGTAATCTATTGAGACAATACAAAATATATCACTCATCTATTGAAAAAGATGAATGGTCTATGCAACAGATCACACATCTGTTGTAACATATGAGTGATCTATTGGAACAGTTAACTAACCTACAGCAATGGCTGAGTAATCTATTATGACAATACAAAATATATCACTCATCTATTGAGAAAAATGAATGGTCTGTGCAATAGGTTGCACATCTGTTGTAACACATGAGTGATCTGTTGGAACAATTATCAATAGTCAAGATTATTTAGATTTCTTGCAATAAAAGGGTCATCTATCGCGGTAGATAAATGATCAATTGGAAAAACCAAGTCTTGGACATGTCCTGTTGGAAGAGTTGATAGGATTTTATCCTATAGGAGGTTCATCTGTTGCATTAAATCCTTAATCCAATGGTTCCTCCATTGCATCAGATGGTTAATCTGTTGCATCAGATTTTTTATTCGATGATTCCTATGTTGCATCCGATAGTAAATTTATTACATCAGATGGTTAATCTGTTGCAACATATGGTTAATTTGTTGCATCATATATTTAAACTTTTGCATCATATGATAAATCTGTTGCATCAGATTTTTTATTCGATGGTTCCTCTGTTACATCAGATGATTAATCTGTTGCATTAGAATTTCAATCTGATGATTCCTTTATTGCATCAGTTAGTTGATTTGTTGCATCAGATGATTAATATGTTGCACTAGATAGATAATTTGTTTGAGAAAAAAATAGTAGCACGATTTTGTTCAACAGAAAAACAGTAATATCACCATTTTTACCAAGAACAAGAAAATAACAAATCAATCCAAATCATTGTTTTATTTGTATAAACAGAAACAACAAAAATCAAACTTCAAAAAATGCAACAAACAACAAAAAAATATAATTCACTTAGAAAAGAGAAGAGAAAAAAATCATAAATTAGGGTTTTACTCAGATCGCATTTCAAATTAAAGCAACAAATATTGAAATTGTTAACCAATACTATAAGAGAAGTTGGCTCAAGTTCCTCGTTTTCTTCAAAACTAAAAAGGCCATAATTTTTTACATATGAAAGAAGAAAAGGAACGATGAAGAATGAAGCTGTTGTGGCCGGAGAGCAAGTTTTCTTTAAAAATAAAAATGCCATAATTTTTTACCTGTGAAAAGAGAAAAGGAGCGATGAAGAATTCAAAGATGTTACGGCCGGAGAGCAAGGCTGTCACGTCAATTGAAGGTTGAAGAATTCGAAGTTGTTGTGGCCGGAGAGCAAGGTTGTCACGTCAATTGAAGGTTGAAGTCGAAAAGGAACTCGAAGCCCAACTATTTGTCGTCGGAGGTTGAAGTCGCCGGGAATTGAAAGGAGAAATTTTGCAGAACTGTTGGTTGGGAGAGAGTTGAGAAAAGCTGTCGAGAGAGAGAAGAGAGAGACGGTTGATGATTTGGAGAGAAGAGGGGTGTGGGTTGGGTTGATTTATATTTTTGAAAAAATTAGAAAGTTTTAAAAATATTATCAAGTTCACAATTAACTTAAACAAGTTTCTTAATGATGTTTGACCTTTTAAGTTGATCAATGTCACCAATCCTTCATTCAAGACTTAAAAGACACCTTTCCTTCAATTTTCTCTAAAAACTAATGTATTCTAAAGGTTATTTCACATCTCTTGGAAACTTGGTAAGAAAAATGGATTTAGAACTATTGAGATAAACTTTTTAAAAGTTTAACTGAAGCGACCACCTCAACATATTTGGCAGCACGTAGGATTCCCAATCTTTAACTAATTGTGCTATATAAATATGACTCAAGTTATCTATATCTATAATCTATAATCTATATCTATAATTTATATCTATATCTATAATTTATCTATATTTATCTATAATATATTAAAAGTGCTGAAGACCTTATAAATATTATTTGAACTTTTTATCCTTCATTAAAAGTCTCTACTTTAGCAAAATCGTCTTTTCATTATTTTTTCTAATATTTAAGAATTAAAAATTAATTAAATATATTTATGGTAAACCTTTTCTTACTAGAAGAAATCAAAATTAATGACAACTAATATTTTTTTATTAATTTAAGAATTCTAAATCAATTAAATTTGATTTAAAAAAGATTTGAAAAATCTAGAAATAAATATAAAAACGTTAGATAAAATCTCCGCAATAGATAAAATTATTTAATTTTAATTAATCAAGCATTACACGTGTAAGATACGAGCGGTTAAACTAGTAAGCTAGAAAACATGCTATTAGGTAATATTACTTAATTTTTTTGTTATGAATCATCTAAAGTTAAATATAGCATCATAATTACTTTGATGTACTTATCATGTATTAAGTTGGGTAAAGAATTTGATATCAGTTCGTGAATGTGACTACCTATAAAAGAGATTCAAACCCTGTTTGAATGTCCGTCCTCTTACTTAAGTGTCACACAAGATCACGTCTAAACCAAAGTAGTTAATATAAGAATGACCTAACGTTGTCCATTTTTCTTTACACTCTGTTTGGATGGTGATTTTCCATGGTATGGTATTTGATGATTTGGTAATCATAAAACCCTCACTTTATGTAATCACTGATTTGGTGGTATCTCATGATTTGCTTTTTTTGTTTTTTTTCAATTATGTCCTTACTTAATATTAAATAATCATATTTTATTCTTCACCTTATATTATTTAACTCCACCTCCTACCCCGACCCCCCCCTACCCGTCTTGCCCCCCCCCCCCTCCCCCCCCCCCCCTTTTTTTTTCATTTTTTTTTTTTTAAATTCAAACTTTTTGATTATCTCATCCCCTACCACAATCCGACCCCATCCCTCGCCAAACCCACTCCAATATTTTTAATTTATTTTTTATAAAAATTTCAAAAACTTTTTCTTACCCGTGCCCTCACCCCAGCCCTCCCTCACCACCTACTAGCCCCCCCCCTCCCCCACCAATTTCTTTTTTATTTTTAAAATTTATTTTATAAAATTTTCAAGAAAATTTTCTTACATCACCCCTCCCCTCAAAAAAAAAATTAAAACTTTTTTCTTACCCCACCCCCTACCCCAACCCCTGCTCTACCAAACCCACTCCCCAATATTTTTTTCTTACCTTGTCCCCTTTATCATATTCATTTTCATTATTTTGTGTTAAATATATATAAATATTTTTACAAAATATTTTCCTACTTGCGTAATGAACACAAGAAAATAAGTAAGAAATAATTTACTTTTCTAGAAATATTTTTTTTGAATTCCATACCGAACACACATGTAGCATACACAAAAGATGCATTCAAACTTTGTACTTGTCATTGGTGTCATGTCTCAAAACACCAAAAGAAATGAAATTTGTTATTATAAAAAATAAATTCGATGATAGTTATTTTGATCTACTCTTTTATTGACTTTGTTAGAATTTACATGAATTTAACAACGTAATTTATCTATGTGGCATAATTTATGACAAATTAGTAGGAAGAAAAGTATTTTATTAGCAATTATTGATAAATTTAACATTTATAATAATTAAGAGCATTTTAGTAAACCTACTGTAATACCCCGTAAAATTCTAAGCTCAGTTTAGTCTTTGTTGCATGCTTAAGGGGTCCAAGGCTTGAAATTTTCACTAAGTGTTAAGGACTTAGTCATTTCAAGACCCCCATGACTTTACGAATTTTATTTTGACCTTTTCGACTCCAAGGCATTGGTTTTGAGTTGATTCATGTCTAGGGAGGTTAAAAGTATGTCTCAGGAGAGTTTCAGAATTTTTGGACAAAGTTTGGGACATGTTTGGATAGCGAAGACAAAGAGACCCTGTGATATGGCCGCAGCGCATTGTTCTCTCCCTCAGAGTAAGTGATGTGGCGCATTGCTCTCTCTCACAGAGTAAGTGATGTGGCGCGTTGCTCTTTCCCCTAGAGTAAGGGAGGCGGCATGTTGCTCTCTCCCCCGGAGTAAGTGATGCGGCGTGTTGGTGCCCTTTGCATCCAGCTTCTTGATTAAGCAATCACGGGGCAATCTAGTCTTTTTTTCCTCAATCCAAGTCGCCCATAACATGGTTAGGGGAATCTATAGGGGCATTATTTGCCCCTTTCTCTCAAAATTACTCAGTTGAAACCTTCCTCCTTCCCAAGAACAAAATCCAAGCTCTTTTTTTCAAGAATCCAAGGGTTCAAGCTTCCAAGTTCAATCAATCTTCAAGAATCTAGCTATTGAGGTATGTGGGGTTTATGAACAAGGACAATTTTCCATCCTTGTGCCCAAAACTTGTTTAAAAGCTTAAATTATATGATTTGCAATTAGGATTCATGCCCACATTATTTTGTTTTGAGTTTATGGAATTACTATGTGATTGAAGTATTTAGGTGCATACTTGTAATCATCTTTTATGTTTTTGACTTAAAGTATTCTCTATTATGATTTGAACTACCATGAGTTTGATTTGAAACATTGATTAAGGAGTTCCAATTAAGTCTTAAGCATGATATCGCATAATAAATTATATGAAAAAAGGTATAAGATTTAAGGCTTATGAATAAGCACCAAGTTTACAAGAAAGGTTGATCTTTTGATTCTATGAAAAGGATTGATATCCACATTTGTTTACCTTACTTATGATTTAAAACAAAGAAAAGCATAATTGGTTCCCAGTATACTAACCCTTATGTTATTTCAAGGTGGATTTCCTAAAGTATGAACATATAAGTAACATGGGAGTAGTATTTAGCACCGAGTTAGGTATGAGTCCGAGGTCTCATGCCTCAGAACTATGTGCTACCATAGGTTTAAGTCCCAATATGGGTTAAGTATAGTGATCACTAATATTAAGGTTCTATTTTGATGGAAAGGGTGGAACAACTCTCCCCAACGTAGGTAAGACGTTGGATTCCATGATAGATTATATGGTTTATGTCGGTTAGAAGAACCTTCCTAAGAAAGAATAAAAGTAAAGCTTTTAGAACTAAGTGTTATGGCTCACAAAGTTTATACTTATGCTTCATTACCCATGTTTTATGATTTTGGCGTCTTTATTTATCCAAACTCGAGGTGAGTCATTTGCACTTAGCATGCATTATTTGAAAGTATATGAGTATATTAAGTTATTATTTTACTTATGCATTCACCCCCGCATACTCAGTATATTCCAGAGGTACTAACCCACATATATGTCTATGTGCTACATTGTCTTATAATGTAGGTTCCAGTGCTCAATTCCAGCAGTACAATTGACTACGGGCATCACCTATATCCTGAATTTTGGTGAGTCCTTAGTGTTCAAGGACCCAGTTTATCAGACTTTGATATTGATGATGTGTTTTAGTTATTTGATTTCTATTAAGTTCGATCAGCTGGGGTCTGTCCCGGTGGTTTTTTAGTTAGAAGTATAGGCTTGTCTGACTGTTTTCTATTTTAGATTCAAAAGTGTTTATTTTTAAGATTTCTAAGTTAAAGACTTTCAGATAATATATTACTTCAGTTACCTTCAGATTTTATGTGTCAGTTTACTTTTCTTATGAGTTTCAAGTTACTTAGAGGGTTAGCTTTGGACTATTCATAGTCTTGAGCATCGTGTGACATCCAGGGTGTACGTTCGGGGCATTACAAACTTGGTATCAGAGCCTAAGATCTTAAAGAGTCCTAGAGAGTCAGACAAGACCTGTTACGTAGAGTCTTGATCATGGATGTGACGCGCGCCATATTTATGAGCAAGAGACTATGGGACGAATTAGGAATCATCAATTCTTCCATGATCTACCGTGCTTACCATTTACTCTATATTTTTTAACTTGTGCTTTTACATGATAGATATGCCTTCTCGATGAGCCAATGCACCAGAAATGGTGACCAACCAACCCTATATGCCAATCCTCTGAATGAGAACGTGTCTCATACAGAATTTTGAGCTGCCTTTCAGGCATTGGCTCAAGATGTGAATGTAAATGTTCAGGGAAACTAACATGCGGTAGTCCCACTTCAAAAAAATAGTAATTTAGCTACAGCCAGAATCTACGTTGTCATAAGGATAAATCCACCTGAGTTTCATAGGTCAAAACTGGATGAGGATCCCTAACTTTTTATTAATGGGGTGAGAAAGATCACTCATATTATACATGTTACTAAGGAAAAGAATGTAGAATTGGCATCCTATAGGCTCAAGGATGTTTCTTATGATTGTGTTGTTATGTGGAAGGAAGTTAGAGGTAAGAATGTAGCTCATGTGAGTTGCAGGTGTTTCGGAATGCATTTTTGGTTAGGTTCTTCCCTCGTGAGATAAGGGAAGCTAAAGTGGAAAAGTTCATGAACTTGAGGCGGGGATCGATGACATTGAAAGAGTACTTCCTTAAGTTCACTTAGTTATCTAAGTATGATCCCAAGTTAATAACTGACCCTAGAGCTCATATGGATAAGTTTGTTACTGGAGTATCTGATTTAGTAGTCAAGGAGTATAGGACTTCTATGCTTATTGGGGATATGGTTATTTCTAGTTTGATGACTCATGCTCAACAGATTAAGGCAGAAAAGTTGAAGAAAAAGGAGAAAAAGAATAAGAAGGCTAGAACTGGACAGTTTGAGTATGGTCAATCATGGTTTGGAGAGGGAAACCATTCGCAGTTTCAGGGTCATTTGTCAGTGTCAGTGCCTCTATACCCAGGACTAAATAGGAGCAGTGGGATAGGACTTTTAATTCCAGGTTTCAGAATAATGTGGGTGGAAGACCCAATTATTTAACTGGTGCAAAGTATGGCAAGATTTATTCGAGTAAGTGTTTGCCAGGTCAAAGGGGTTTTTATGGGTAGGGCAAGTTAGGCCACAGAACCAAGGTGTGTCCATATGCTAAGTAGTTAAGTGGGGATGTTTATCCTCAGACTCAAGTTACTAACACATCAGCTCAGCCAAGTCGCCCTGTTCCTCCTCAGGGCACATCATCAATATCGGTGGAAGTCAATGCCATAATCGGTTTTATGAATTACCATCCCGGCAGGAGTAAGAGAGTTCATTGAATGTTGTTACTGGTATGATTCATGTCTTTAATCATGATACATATCTGTTGTTAGATCTGGGATCACATCGCTCTTATATGACTCTATTGATTGTGGTAAGTTTTAGGATAGGACCAAAAAGCTTTTGAGCCCTTCTCAATTTTCACCCTGGTGGGTGAGTCAGTTATTGCCAGACGAGTCTATAAGAAGTTTCCTATCACTGTTCTCCATAAGACCATGCTAGCAGACCTGAAGAGTTAGAGATGGTAGATTTTGATATTATTCTGGGCATGGATTGGCTCCATTCATGTTATGCATCAATAGATTATCGCACTCATGTGGTGAAGTTTCAGTTCCCTGATGAGGCAGTTTTTAATGGAAAGGTAGTTTTGTGTCTCCCAAGGGTCGTTTAAAATTTTATCTTAAGGCTAAAAAGTTGATATCAAAAGGGTATTATTTAGATCGAGTCAAAGATATTATGTCTGAAGCTCCAACAATTAGTTAGTTTGTGTAGTAAATGAATTTCCTGAGGTTTTCCCTGAAGATTTGCTAGGGGCACCTCCAGATAGAGAAATAGAATTTGGTATCGACTTCTTCCTGATACTCAGTCTATCTTCATCCCTCCTAATCGTATGGCTCCAGCCAAGCTTAAAGAGTTAAAAGAGAAGCTTAAATACCTTATAGATAAAGGTTTCATAAGGTTCTTTGTGTCTCCGTGGGGCGTTTCTGTCCTTTTGGTGGACAAGAAAGACGGTTCTCTCCAAATGTACATCGATTATCGCCAGTTGAACAAAGTCACAATCAAGAGCAAATATTCTCTTTCCAGGATTGATGAACTATTCGACCAGCTTCAGGGTGCAAGTTATTTCTCTAAGATAGACCTCAGATCCGACTATCATCAGCTCAAAGTCAGAGAATGTGACATTCCAAAGACAACCTTCTGAACTCAGTATGGTCACTTCGAATTCGTAGTTATGTGATTTGGACTAACAAATTCCTCTGCAGCTTTTATGGACTTGATGAATAAGGTATTCAAGCAGTACTTGGACATGTTTGTCATAGTCTTCATTGATCACATACTTGGCTATTCCCGTAGTGAGAATGATCATGCAGACCATCTGAGGGTTGTGTTGTAGACCCTTAGAGATTATCAGTTATTTGATAAGTTCAGTAAGATCAAATTTTAGTTGAGATCAGTAGCTTTCCTCAGGCATATTATTTCTGGTAATGGCATTTGAGTTAATCCTTAAAACACTGAAGTAGTGAGAAATTGGCTTAAACCCATTACTCCATCTAATATCAGAAGTTTTTTGGGTTTGGATGCCTATTACCGATGGTTTGTCTAAGGGTTTTGTTTTATTTAGTCCCTATGTCTATGCTAACCCAGAAAAAGGTCAAATTCCAACGGTCAGATTCCTGCAAGAAGAGTTTTCAGGAGTTGAAGACTCAACTCACTTTCGCTCTAATCTTGACTTTGCTAGATTGCCTCGATGGATTCATAGTATATTGTGATGCTTCTAGAGTTGGTCTTGGGTTGTGTTTTGATGCAGATAGGTAAGGTCATAGCCTATGCCTCTAGACACCTTAAACCCCATGAAAGGAATTATCCGACCCATGATCTTGAGTTGGCAACTGTTGTCTTTGCCTTGAAAATTTTGAGGCATTATTTTTACGGGATTCATGTTGATATGTTCATGGATCACAACAGTTTACAATATGTATTCACACAGAAAGACCTAAATCTTTATCAGGGGAGATTCTTGAGTTGTTGAAAGACTACGATATGAGTATGTTGTATTATTCAGGCAAGGCCAATATAGTGGCAGATGCCCTTAACAGATTGCCTATGGTTAGTGTTGCCCATGTTGAGAGTGATAAGAAGGAGTTAGTTCAGGAAGTCCATCAGCTGGCTAGGTTAAGAGTTCAGTTATTTGATTTAGCTGAAGGTAGTACATGAGTTCAGAATGGTTTGGAATCTTTATTAATTGCTGAAGTGAAAGAAAAATAGGATATAGATCCTATTTTGGTTAAATTAAAAGAGGTAGTTAGAGATCAGAAGATGGAAGTTTTCTCCCAAGGGGGAGATAGTGTGCTTTGGTGTTAAGGAGGGCTATGTGTTCCATGCATTAATGGTTTGAGACACTAAATATTGGCAGAGGTGCATGGTATGCGACACTCTATCCACTTAGGAGCTACTAAGATGTACCATTCTTTGTGGGAAATTTATTGGTGGAGTGGTATGAAGAAAGATATTGTAGAGTTTATGGTGAAGTATGAAAATTGTCAGCAGGTTAAGGTGGAGCACCAAAGGCCTAGTGGTACACTTCAAGAGTTTAGCATTACCACTTGGAAGTGGGAGGTGGTGAATATGGATTTTGTGATGGGATTTCCATGTATGCATCGACAACATGATACGATTTGGGTCATTATCGATAGAATTACCAATTCAACCTATTTCTTTCCAGTTCATTCGTCGTACTCAGTGGAAGATTATGCCAAGCTTTATCTTTAGGAGTTAGTGAAATTGCATGGGGTTCCATTGTCTATCATTTCAGATAGAGGTACTCAGTTTACCTCTTACTTTTGGAAAGATTTCCAGAAGGATCTTGGTAGTTCACCTCAGTATAACTTTGCACTCTCATATAGACGGATGGGTAGAGAGGACCATTCAGACTTTAGAGTACATGTTGAGGGCCTGTTTTATTGACTTTAAAGTTATTTAGTATGACCACTTACCTTTGATTGAGTTTTCTTACAACAATAGCTATCACTCTAGTATTCAATTGACTCCTTTTGAAGCTCTCTATGAAAGGAGATATAGATTACCTATTGGTTGTTTTAAAGTAGGTAAGGCTGCTTTAGTAGGACCCAATGTGGTGTTTGAGGCTATGGAGAAGGTTTAGTTAATTTGGGAGAGGCTTAAAATAGTCTAAAGTCTTCAGAAATCTTATGCATATCTAAGGAGAAGAAATCTTGAGTTTAAGGTTGGTGATTTAGTTTATTTGAAAATTTTGCCTGTGAAAAGAGTGAAGAGATTTGGCAAGAAGGCAAAGCTCAATCCCCTCTATGTTTGCCCCTATAGAATCTTAAACCATTTTGGGAAGGTAGCTTGTGCGCTTGAGTTGCTTGCAGATTTGGCATTAGTACATCCGGTATTCCATATTTCCTTGTTAAAGAAATTTATTGGTGATTCGACTTCTGTTGTTCCTCTAGAAAGTGTGGATGTTAAGGATACCCTTTCTTATGAAGAATTCCCAGTCGATATCCTTGATTATAAGATTCGTAGGCTAAGGAATAAAGAAATTTCTTTAGTTAAGGTTCTATGGAGAAGTCAGTCCATAGAGGGAGTTGCTTAGGAAGCAGAAACAGATATGTGAGCTCGATATTCTCACCTTTCCTCCATAAACTCAGAGTCAGCTTGAGGTAGTGGTTTCCTTAGATTGATTCTTTCATCATCTATTTCAGCTATGCAACTAATCTCTTATCACGTGCACCCATGGAGTTAGTTTAGCCTATGTAGTATCTGTCATGTTTTAGATCCAAATATTTGATCATGCTTCACCTTATCAGTGTTCAATGTAGACTCTCAGTCTATGTAGTATCTTAGCTTTATCAGTCACATTCAAGGACAAATAGTTCCAAGTGGGAGATATTGTAATACCCCGTAAGATTCTAAGCTCAGTTTAGTCTTTGTTGCATGCTTAAGGGGTCCAAAGCTTGAAATTTTCACTAAGTGTTAAGCTCTTACTCATTTCAAGACCCCTAAGACTTTATAGATTTTTATTTTTACCTTTTTGACTCTGAGGCATTGGTTTTTGAGTTGATTCATGTCTAGGGAGGTTAAAGGTATGTCTCAGGAGAGTTTGGGATTTTCAAATGGGGTTTGGGATAGTTTTTGATAGCAGAGATAGAGAGACCCCGCGATATGGCCTCGGTGCATTGCTCTCTCCCTTTTGAGTAAGTGACATGGCATGTTACTCTCTCCCCCAGAGTAAGGGAGGTGGCACATTTCTCTCTCCCTTGAAGTAAGTGATGCGGTGCGTTGGTGTCATTTTTGTCCATCTTCTTGAATAAACGATCAAGGGGAAATCAAGTCTTTTTCTCTCAACCCATATCATTCATAACATGGTTAGGGGCATCCATAGGGGCATTATTTGCCCCTTTCTCTCAAAATTACTCAGTTGAAACCCTCCTCCTTACCAAAAACAAAGTCCAAGCTCTTTTTTTCAAGAATCCAAGGGTTCAAGCTTACAAGTTCAATCAATCTTCAAGAACCTAGATATTGAGGTATGTGGGGTTTATGACCAAGGACATTCTTCCATCCTTGTGCCTAAAACTTGTTTAAAATCTTAAGTTATATGATTTGAAATTAGGATTCATGCCCACATTATTTTGTTTTGAGTTTAAAGAATTACTATGTTATCAAATTATTAAGGTCCATACTTGTTATTATCTAATTATGTTTTTGACTTGAAGTATTCTCTATTATGATTTGAACTACCATGAGTTTGATTTGAAACATTGGTTAAGGAGTTCCAATTGAGTCTTAAGCATGATATCGTATTACAAATGATATAAAAAAAAGTATAAAATTTAAGGCTTATGAATAAGCACAAAGTTTACAAGAAAGATTGATCTTTAGATTAAATGACAAGGCTTGACATCCATATTTGTTTACCTTACTTATGATTTAAAGCAAAGAAAAGCATAATTGGTTCCTATTATACTAACCCTTATCCTATATTAAGGTGGTTTTCCTAAAGTATGAGCATATGAGAAACATGGGAGTAGTATTTAGCACTGAGTTGGGTATGAGTCCGAGGTCACATGCCCCAGAACTATGTGCCACCATTGTTTTAAGTACCTACATGGGTTAAGTATAGTTATCATTAAGATTAAGGTTCTATTTTGATGGCAAGGGTAGAACAGCTCTCCCTAATGTGGGTAAGACATTGGACTCCATGATATCTCACTTGGTTTATGTCGGTTAGAAGAACCTCCCTAAGAAAGAATAAAAGTAAAGCTTTTAGAACTAAGTGTTATGGCTACAAAGTTTATACTTATGCTTTATTATCCATGTTTTATGATTTTGCGGTCTTTGTTTTATCCAAACTCAAGGTGAGACATTTGCTCTTAGTATGCATTATTTGAAAGTCTATGAGTATATTAAGTTATTAATTTACTTATGCATCCACCCCCGCATACTCAGTACATTCCAAAGGTACTAACCCATATATATGTCTATGTGCTATATTTTCTTATAATGTAGGTTTCGGTGCTCAATTCCAGCAGCACAATTGACTACGGGCATCACCTACATCCTAACTTTTGGTAAGTCCTTATAGTTCGAGGAACCAGTTTATCAGACTTTGATGTTGATGGTGTTTTTTAGTTATTTGATTTCTATTAAATTCAGGTCAGCTGGGGTCTATCCTAGTGGTTTTCTAGTTAGAAGTAGAGGCTTGTCCGACTGTTTTCTGTTTTAGATTCAAAAGTGTTTGTTTTAAAGATTTCCAAGTTAATGACTTTTAGATAAGATATTTCTTCAGTTACCTTTAGATTTTATACGGCAGTTTACTTTTCTCATTAGTTTCAAGTTAAATATGCTTAAAGGGTTATGTTGGGACTATTCATAGTCTTGAGCATCGTGTGACTTCTAGGGTGTACTTTTGGGGTATTACACTTACCAGTTACAATACAGTACCATACCATCAGACAAAATAATAAAATTGTTATTAAACAATAGTGAACGATACAGTTTATCCAATCATACCATAATACACCGTACATTATGAAATCATGGCAAAGCACCATCCAAACAAAATGTTAAAGTTGGGTTCATCCAGTTTGCAACAACATATTTTGAATCACTCAAAAAAAATCCTAGAAACATGATAAGAAATTGTTTTAAAATATGTTGTCCAAAAAGATTAAATAACAATCTCCTAGGATCATGATATGTAAATTGTTTAGAAAATGGTGTCTAGTAAAAGGTATGTAAATGGTTTGTAGGAAATGATGTCATATACTCTCTCTGTTTCGTATTAGTTGGTTCCTAAAAATATTTGTTTCATTTTAGTTGTACAAGTTCTGAAGTCAAGAGATGTTTATTGTATTTTTTTTAATATCACCTCTATCATTAAATGACTATGTAAAGAGTATATGATCAAATTTATATTTTCAATACATTATTAATAGGTTATTTTAGTAAAATAAACCTCCATTAAATGTTTTCTAAAGATAGGGTCAAGTAACTAAAGATCAACTAAAATGAAACAAATGGAGTAAATGGTATGTAAATGGGTGTAAAAAGGTGTCCCCTAAAAGATATAATAATAATATAGAAATTGGTGTCTATAGTATTTAACTACTATCTAAACATATATATACATACCATTCAATTATAATGAAAATAATATATTTAGAAGAACAGTTGTTAAAATTGATATATATATATATATATATATGTAACTTCAAAATTAAGATGTGTTCATTAGACAAGGAAAGATATTCATCCACACCATAAACTAAAAATATGAAGTTCATGTAAAACAAACTAAAAAGATATGATGTTTACTTTTTCATTTTTCTCTGGATTTATGCAACTGTAATTATTTCATTAGATGGGAAGAAGTTTCTGAAGAAAATTGAAGGAAAGATATCATTTAAGTCTTCAGTGAAGGATTGGTGACATTGAACAACTTAAAGGGTCAAACATAATTAGGAAACTTGATAAATTTAATTGTGGACTTGATTAATATTTTTAAAACTTTTTAATCTTTTTAAAAATACAAATCAACCCACGCCCCTTTTCTCTCCAAATAAACCATATCTCCCCTCTCTCTCTCGATAGTTTCTCCCAACCAACAGTTCTGCAAATTTCTTCTTTTAATCCCGACGTTAAATAGTTGGGCTTCAAGTTCCTTTTCGACTTTCAACCTTCAATCGACATGACAACCTTGCTCTTCAGCTGCAACAACTTCGATTTCTTCATTGTGCCTTTTTCTTCTTTCACAAGTAAAAAATTATGGCTTTTTTAGTTTTGAAAAAAATGAAAAACTTGAGTCAACTTCTCTTCTAGTATTGGTGAACAATTTTAATATTTGTTGCTTAAATTTGAAATGTGGTCCGAATAAAACCCTAATTTTTGGTATTTCTTTTCTTCTCTTTTCGAAGTGCAATATGATTTTTCGTTCTTTGCTGCATTTTTTGAAGTTTGATTTTTGTTGTTTGGGTTTGTACAAACAAAACAACTAGGTTGGTCTTTTAGGTATTGCGCCCATTGCTTGATTAATTTGTTTTTGTTCTTGGTAAAAATTATGATATTGTTGTTGTTCTACTAAACAAAATCATGCTACTTTTTTCTGTAATAAATTAATCATCTGATGCAACAGATTAACCATCTGATGTAATAGATTTACTGTATGATGCAACAGATTTACCATCGAATAAAAAATATGATGCAACAGATTAACTATCAAATTAAAAATATGATGCAACAGATTTACCATCTAATGCAACAAATTTACCATCGAATTAAAAATCCTATGCAATAGATTTACCATCTAATGCAACAGATTAACCAACTGATGCAATAGATTAACCATCCGATATAATACATTAACCATCTAATGCAATAGATTTACCATCTGATGCAACAGATTTACCATCTGATGCAATAGAGGAACCATCGAATTAAAAATCTAATAAAATAGATTAATCATCTGATGCAATAGATGAACCTTCTGTTTGATAAAATTCTATCAACTATTCTAACAGGACGTGTTCAAGACTTAATTTTTTGAACTGATCATTCATTTATCGTGATAAATGACCCTTCTGTTGGAAGAAATCTAAACAATATTGATTATTGATAATTGTTGCAACAAGTCACTCATATATTGCAACAGATGTTTGATATGTTGCATAGACTATTCATTTATTTCAACAGATTACTTATCCATTACAACAGGTTAGTTATATGTTACAACAGATAACATACCTAGTGTAACAGATATGTGATCTGTTGGAACTGCTATTTTATTGTTGTGCATGTTAGATTTACTATTATCCTTTTCAACGATACATTAATCAATTATAATCTATTTCATGTTTCTATTAATTTTAGATAATATGGCTCCCAAAATAAAAGAAACTGAATCAAGTCCAAGTAAGGGAACAAGTGAAGCAGCTAGGCTACATCCACCACTCTATGAGCTTGTTTTACAAGCGTTATCTCAATCAGGAGCAGAAGATGAGGAACATGGGGAGGAGGAATGTTTCAAAAGAGATGACTCAAATGCTAATATCCCTTCCATCAAAGAGTTGGTCAAAAACTTTAGCATTAATAGTTATCCTGTGAGAATGCAGTGCGATGGTGTCACAGATTTAATGGGTGATTGTGTGGTTAAGTCAGCCATGGAAAAATCTTTTGACGTCTTCAGAAAAATAGTTCAAAAATAAAAATTGGATGCTTATTTCAAGGACAGGTGATTTAGGAAATATCTTGATTTGCTGGAGGACAACAATGCTTGTTTCTAAATGAAAATGGTATATGATCTTCTCAAGCGTAGGTTTATGTATGAAAATAGAGATAAGATGGATAAGGTGTGGATAAATTACTGTATCATGTAGATTTATTTTGGTTGGAAAGAGTTTTCCTTAGTTATTGGACTAAAATGTTATTCTTCTTCTCCTTCATAAGTTATACCTATTCTAAACTAAAAAAAGCACCCTACATACTTAAAAAAGGCAAATGCAAGTCGAGTGATCATGAAGACTTGGTGTCCCTTGTTGGCCCAAGATTCAAAAATAAAAATTTGATAGAAGCGTTAAAAGGTAAAAGACTTTCAAAGAAGCACAATCAACCCATACCTCTCTCCTCTTCAAATCAACCATCTCGCTTCTCTCTCTTGAAAGTTTCTCACAACTCTCTCCTAACCAATAATTCTATAAAATTTCTCTCCTCAATCCCCGATGACTTCAACCTCCAGCGACAAATAGTTGGGCGAGTTCCTTTTTGACTTTTGACCATCAATCGGTGTAATAGAAGTGTTCTTCGGTGATAACAACTTTGAATTCTTCATCATCCCATTGTTTTTTTCACAGGTCAAAATTATGTATTTTTAGTTATGAAGAAAATGAGGAACTTGAGCCAACTTATTTTTTAGTATTGGTTAACAATTTTAATATTTCTTGCTTAAATTTAAAATGTGGACTGAAGAAAACTCTAATTTCTAACATTTCTTCTCTACTCTTTCCGATGTGAAATATAAATTTTTTAGTTATTGTAGTTTTATTGTCGAACTATTGATTCAATTTTGTATGACCCCGCAAAATTCTAAGCTTAACTCAATCCGTTAAAGCTTGAAAAGAGGTCCCGAACTTAGAAATTTCTGCTAAGTGTTTATACTTAGAAGTTTTTTAGCCTTCATAAGTTGACGATCCTATTATACGACCCTTATGACCTTAAAATATTAATTTTTTTGGTTGATTCATGATCAGGAATGTCAGTAGGTCACTTCGAGTGAGTTTCAAATTTTTCGAACCTCGTTTGAACCATGTTTAAGTGACCAAAATAGTGAGTCGACGCGATCTCGACGCGTGGCTTCGCCCATCATGTCAATAGATAATTTCTCCCCAGCTTTCAGTGCAATTCCAGTTAACCAACGCAAACTCGATGTGCCACATTGGTCATTATGTTGATGCCATCAACACGGTGCGTCGGTCTGTGCATCACTGGACACGTTTTCAGTCATTAAAAGCCCACGTCCAAAGGGGTAATTACTTCATTTTCCACCCATATTCAGCATCAAAAACACGAGATTAAGTCATTCTTAGGGCTAAAACACTCATTCTTCTCAAAATTACTCAAGAAACAAAACCATAGGGTTTCCAATTCAAGATTCAAGCTTTGAAAAATTCTCCATAACTTTTAGAGAATTAACAACCAACGTATGTTAGGTGTTCATCCAAGGGTTTCCTTCCACCCTTGGGGTACAAAAACCTCTTTTAAAACTTCAAGTTTATTGAATTCATGAATTCCATGTTGGACTTGAATGTATTCATGATTATGATGTTAATTGGGTTTCTAATTCATTATTTATTACAAGATTCATGTAAATTTATTGGACATGTGTATAGTATTATGTGAATTCATGTTAAAGCCCTTGAATTTGTAAGTTGGGATTGGAAATCATGATGCCTACATGTTAATTAGTATTATGTGCATAGATTATGTTCCCTAAGTATTTAATAAATTGCTTCTGTGGATTAAATGGGTAAATCATGACATGCTAGCATATGTACAAGCTTAAGTCTTACAAGTGTTTGATAAAATATCTCTATGAATGAGTTATGAATATTGTAATGCTTTTCAAGATCATGCTATTCTTTACTTTTCATGTTATCAAGTCCTCGGGGTATCTAATACCCAATAATCTTGTTGTTTACCTAGGATTACAGTAGCTTTAGAATAGTTTCAGTAATGTCATGTACAGTAGCATTCAGTCAGTATAGAACTCAGTATATCTAGTCAGCAAATAGAACTCAGAACACTCAATCGGTTACAGTACTCAGTGAACTCAGTCTGGTTCAGTCAGTTAACATGATCAGTAATAGTTTAGTCCAACCTAGAACAGTTTAGAAATCAGTTCAGTGTCTATTCAGTTAGGAGTAGGATTCAGCATCGAGTGAACCCAAGGACGGGGACTCACCTGCCTATAAAGGGTGTGATCCTTAAAAGCATTCTTGGCATTCCAGAACTATGTAGCCAGCATAGGTTGAGACATCAACCTTTCATTTGAGGGTTTATAGGGTGTTCTACCTGGTAGTTGAGGGTACCACCGTTCTTGTTCAGAGCACCTACCAGATGAGGGTGACTCAGCACTTGTTTTTACCCGTGGCATGGTACTGATACCCTTCTAGCTGGGGTTACAGGTTTGACCCTAATCAATTCAGAGAGGGGCATGTCAGCTAGATGATTACCTCCTACAGTTTTAGTTTTAGTCTCAGTATAGAACTCAGTTCAGACTGTCAAACACAGTCATATCTACATAATTAGGACTGTCAGACACATTCATCCAGCTTAGTATCGAACTTAGTTCAGTTCTATAGAATCAGGACTGTCAGAAATAGTCACCCAGCTATCAGTAATAAAGTTATCAGTAAACTCAAATATCAGTCATTCAGTAATGAGAACTCAGTACCCAGTGTTACTATAATCTCAGACACAGCGTATATAGATATGTGCAAGGTATTGCATAAATAGTGCTTCATCAATTTCAATTATACATGTACTCTCATTCAGTTGTATTCATGTTACTCAGTCAGTTATTGTTCATGCATATGAACCCTTACACGTCATCCTACCTCACTTAGCATACCAGTACATTCAAAGTACTGATGCATACCTTTTCTTTTATGCTATGATGTTTTATATCATAGGTTTTAGACGCACGGGCTCCTGACGCTACTTAGCAGCCCAGACTATCAACAGCAGACCTAGTGGTGAGTCCTCATAGTTCATGGATAAAGTTATCATATCATTTCATTATTTCAATATTTAGTTTATTTCAGTAGTCTTAGTTAGTTGGGGACTTATCCCATTAGTCCATATTCAGACTGATAGAGGCTTTCAGACTAGACTTTCAGATAGTATTTAGTTGTACAAATTATTATTACGGTTTGAATTCTTTATTAGTATTTCTTATTTTGAACCTTATGGCATTTCAACATATTTTTCCATATTTATTACAGTATTGTTACTCAATGCTCACAGCAGATATCAGTCATGGGTTAGTTTGTGGTCCTTCGGGTTCGTAAGCATCGTGTGGCATCTGGGGTGCAGACTTGAGGCATCACAAACTTGGTATTAGATCCTAAGGTTCAACATAGTCCTAGGAAGTTTGAAAGCCACATCTAGTAGAGTCTTATGTATGGGTGTATAGCGCACCACACTTATGGATGAGAGGCTATGAGGCATTTTTAGGAATAGTTTTCCTTCTTTCAATATTCATTTCATGTGAGTGAGCATGAGCTCAAGTTATACTCTCAGCCTAATCCTTTTATTAATTCCATTTATAGAATATGCCTCCCTAAAAGAACAATGAAAAGAGAACAGGAAATCAACCAGCACCTCCGCCCGTTCAGGCAAATCCCATGGATGAGCATGTCTCCCATGTAGAATTCAGAGCAGCTTTTACCACTCTATCTCATTCTGTGGTAGCCCATAATGAATGCCCAGCTGCCATTCTGGCCAACATGTTACAGCTAGAATTTGGGACTTCACCCGAATGATTACCGGGTCTAAGTCAAATGAGGACCCACAGGAATTCCTTCATCAGGTGCAAAAAGATACAAATATTATGGGGGTGACATCTTGTGAGAGTGCTAAGTTGGCCGCATATCAGTTGTAGGATGTGGCTCACTCATGGTTCAAGCAGTGGAAGGCAGAGAGGGCCGCAGATGTCGGGCCCATAGAATGGGAGGAGTTTGCCACTGTTTTTCTAGATAGGTTCTTCCCACTGGAGTTAAGGGAATCAAAGGTTTTGGAGTTTATTAATCTAAAGTAGGGAAATATGATGGTGAAAGAGTATTCTCTGAAGTTTACTCAGCTAGCCAGATACTCTCCTCATGTAGTAGTAGATAGCAGATCTAAGATAAGTAACTTTGTGTCTGGGGTATCTAACAGTGTGGTCAAAAAGTGTAGGGCCATAATGCTGATTAAGGAGATGGACATATCCAGACTCATGGTCCATGATAGTAGATAGAGGAGGCTAGAATAGAAAGAAAGAGGGTAGAACAAGAGATCTAGAATAGGTAGCTTCAACTTTGCTCAACCTAAGTCAAAAGGTGGAAATCATTCTTAGTTATGCCCAAAATCCTCAGTTCCAGCTCCGTCCTCAGCCATTGCTCCAGTATCGAAATTCAGAGATGGCAATAGAGATAGAGCACCAGGCCCTAAACCTCAGGGTAGCGTTAGCAGTGCCTGAACAAACCCTCTTTTCTAGAAATATGGCAAAAACCACAAGGGTGTCTGTAGTGTTGGCAGTGATGTATGTTTTGGATATGGCAAGCCAGGCACAGGGTCAGAGATTATCTTCAGTCAGGTTCTCAGGGTCAGTATAATCATTCTTCAGCTAAGTCTGGTCGCCTAAATCAGTAGGGTGCCACTTTTAATGCCACCAGTGGGCAGCGCCCAAATAGACTCTATGCACTTTAGTCCCGATAGGATCAGAAAAGTTCTCCTGATGTGGTCACTAGTATGTTACAAGTTTATCATTTACATGTTTATGCTTTGCTAGATCCAGGAGATTCTTTGTCCTTTATAACTCCTTATATAACTGTTGACTTTGGAGTCAGTCCTGAAATCCTAGCAGAGCTATTCTCAGTATCTACCCCAATGGGTAAATCTATCATAGCCCAACGGGTATACAGGAACTATCCAGTTATGGTATCTCAAAAATTCACTTTAGCAGACTTAGCAGAATTAGAGATGACAAATTTTGATGTTATTCTCGGCATAGATTGGCTTTATTCATGCTATGCTTTAGTTGATTGCAGAAACCAAATTATCTATTTTCAGTTTTCGAATGAATCTGTCCTTGAATGGAGGGGTAGTACTTCAGCACTTAGGGGTCAGCTTGTTTCTTACCTTAAGGCGAGAAGAATGATAGCTAAGGGATGTGTGTGTCATCTCATTCGAGTTCAAAACTCTAGTTCAGAAACCCCTAATCTTGAGTCAGTATCAGTAGCATATGAATTTCCTGATATGTTTCCCAAAGATCTTCCCAGGGTCCCTCTCGAAAGGGAAATTGACTCCGGAATAGACCTTCTTCTAGATACTCAGCCTGTCTCTATTTTTCCATACAAAATAGCTCCAGAAAAACTCAAAGAATTAAAAGAAAAATTAAAGGATCTCCTAGATAAGGGATTTATCAAACCCAGCGTATCCCCTTGGGGTACACCAGTTCTATTCGTACATAAGAAAGATGATTCTTTCAGGATGTTTATAGACTACCATCAGCTAAATAAAGTCATGATCAAGAACAAGTATTCACTTTCCAGAATTGATGACTTATTTGACCAACTTTAGGGTGCCAGTTACTTCTCTAAGATAAACCTCAGATCAAGCTATCATCAGCTCAGGGTCAGATAATATGACCTTCTGAAAATAGCTTTCAAAACTTGATATGGACACTTTGAATTCTTAGTCATGTAATTTGGTCTTACCAATGCTCCAGCAGCCTTCATGGACTTAACGAACCGTGTGTTCAAGCAGTACTTAGACATGTTCGTCATAGTCTTCATTGATGATATTCTTATCTACTCCCGCAGTGAACATGAACATACAAACTACAAAATCCTGCAGTATAGGTTCTCTCAGAAAGATCTGAACCTACTTCAGAGGAGGTGGTAAGATTTGTTGAAAATCTATGACATAAGCATCATATATCACCTGGGAAAGGCCAATGTAGTGGCTGATGCTCTCAGTAGGATGTCTATGGGTAGTGTTGCTTGTGTTGAGGATAGTAAGAAGAAGTTAGTTCAGGAAGTTCATTAGCTTGACCAACTAAGTGTCCGCTTAGTCGATTAAGCAGAGAGAAGTGTGTGGGTGTAGAATAGTTTAGAATCATCTCTAGTTTCTGAAGTAAAGAAAAAGTTGGACAGAGATCCTAGTTTAGTCAAGTTAAAAGAGTCAGTGAGAGATCAGAAAGTAGAGGTTTTCTCCCAAGGGGGAGATGGTGTATTGCATTGCCAGGTTCGGTTATGCATGCCGGGTGTAGATGACTTGAGGCAACAAATTCTTGCAGAAGTGCATGGTGCACGTTACTCTATTTATCCAGGGGCCACTAAGATGTACCACAATTTATGGAAGGTCTATTGGTAGAGTAGGATAAAGAGAGATATTGTAGAGATTGTAGATAAGTGCTCTACATGTCAGTAGGTTAAGATTGGGCACCAAAAATCTAGTGGTTCCATGCAAGAGTTCAGTATTCCCATGTGGAAGTGGGAGGAAGTGAACATGGACTTTGTGATGGGTTTTCCTCGACTCGTCATCAGAATGATTCAATTTAGGTCATTGTAGATAGGATGACCAAATAAGCTCATTTCTTACCAGTTCATACCTCTTATTCAGTCGAGGATTATGCCAAGCCCTATGTTAGAGAGTTGACCAGATTGTATGGAGTTTCGTTGTCCATCATCTAAGATAGAGGTACACAATTCACCTCTCGCTTTTGGAAAACCTTCCAAAAGGGTCTTGGTACCCAAGTTCACCTCAGTACAACCTTCCACCCTTAGATAGATGGTCAAGCAGAGAGGACCATTCAGACTTTGAAAGCTATATTAAGAGCGTGTGCGATTGACTTTGAGGGGAGTTGGGATGACCACTTACCCTTGATTGAGTTCGTATATAACAACAATTATCATTCCAGTATTCAGATGGCTCCGTTCGAGGTATTTTCAAGGAGGAGATATAGATCTCTCATTGGTTGGTTTGAAGTGGGTGAGGCTGTAGTGGTAGGGCCTGACTTGGTATTTGATACCTTAGAAAAGGTTCAGTTGATCAGGGAAAGGCTTAAAATAGCTTAGAGCCGATAGAAGTCGTATGTAGATATGCAAAGAAAGGATCTCAAGTTTGAGATTGGTGATTATATGTATTTAAAAATCTCTCCTATAAAGAGAGTAAAGAGGTTTGGAAAGAAAGGAAAACTCCGTCCCTCATATGTCGGTCCTTACCAAATTTTCAATCATTTTAGAAAGGTAGCTTACGAGCTTGAGTTGCCTTTAAATTTAGCTTCAGTACATCAATGTTACATGTCATTTTTCTAAAGAAGTGCGTAGGTGACCCAGCATTTGAAGTCCCTATAGAGAGTATAGATGTTCAGAACAGCCTCTCTTATGAAGAGATCCCAGTCAAAATTCTCGATCATCATGTTTGCAGACTAAGGAACAAAGAAGTTTTGCTAGTAAAAGTTCTTTAGTGAAATCAGACCATTGAGGGAGCTACTTGGGAAGCAGAAGTGGATATGAAAACCAAGTATCCTCACCTCTTTTCCTCAAACCCAAACTCAGCTCAAGGTAATAGTCTTTCTTAGATTTGCTTAGTTCCATGTTCAGTTATAGTTATAAATTTGGTATTCATTACCGTTGCGGATCATCTTCATGATAGTCATGGATTCATAAATCAGTTCAACCATGTACTCATGCATCAGATATACATGTTCAGTATGAAAACTTAGTTTATTAGTAGTTTCAGTTAGGTATTCCATACATTAGATATGCATGTTCAGTGTGTAAGCTCAGTCTATCAGTGTTTCTCATCTTAGTAAGTCTCATTCGAGGATGAATGTTCCCAAGGGAGAGATATTGTAAGACCCCACAAAATTCTAAGCTTAACTCAGTCCATTAAAGCTTGAAAAAAGGTCCCAAACTTAGAAATTTAGCTAAGTGTTTATACTTAGAAGAATTTTATCCTTCATAAGTTGGCGATCCTATTTTACGACCCTTATGACATTAAAATATCAATGTTTTTGGTTGATTCGTGATCAGGAATGTCAGTAGGTCACTTCAAGTGAGTTTTGAATTTTTTAGACCTCATTTGAACCATGTTTGGGTGACCAAAATAGTGGGTCGACGCGATCTCGACGTGTTGCATCGCCCATTGCGTCGACAAATAATTTTCCCCCAACTTTCAGAGCAATTCCAGTGAACCAATTTAAACTCGATGTAGAGCGTTGGTCATCGGGTTGATGCCATCGATGCGGTGTGCCGGTCTGCGCATCACTGGATACATTTTCAGTCATTAAAAGCCTGCATTCAGAGGGGTAATTGGGTCATTTTTCACTCGTATTCTACCACAAAAACACGAGATTAAGTCATTCTTAGGGCTAAAACACGCATTATCCTCAAAAGTACTCAAGAAATAAAACCCTAGGCTTCCAATTCAAGATTTAAGCTTTGAGAAATTCTCCACAACTTTTAGAGAATTAACAACTAAGGTATGTTAGCCGTTTATCCAAGGGTTTTCTTCCACCCTTGGGGTTTAAGAACCTCTTTTAAAACTTCAAATTTATTGAATTCATGAATTCCATGTTGGGCTTGAATGTATTCATGATTATGATGTTAATTGGGTTTCTAATTCATGATTTATTACAAAATTCATGTAAATTTTTTGGACATATGTGTAGTATTATGTGAATTCATGTTAAAGCTCTTGAATTTATTAAGTTGAGATTGGAAATCATGATGCCTACATATTGATTAGTATTATGTGCATAGATTATGTTTCCCAAGTGTTTGATAAATTGCTCTTATGGATTAAATGGGGAAATCATGACATGCTAGCATATGTACAAGCCTATATCTTACAAATGTTTGATAAAATATTTCTATGAATGAGTTATGAACATTGTAATGCTTTTTAAGATCATGCTATGATTTACTTTTCATGTTATCGAGTCCTGGGGGTATCTAATACCCGAAAATCTAGCTGTTTACCTAGAATTATAGTAGCTTCAGAATAGTCTCAGTAATGTCATGTAAAGTAGCATTCATTCAGTACATAACTCAATATATCCAATCATCAAATAAAACTCAGAACACTCAATCGATTTCATTACTTAGTGAACTCAGTCCAGTTCAGTCAGTTAACATGATCAATAATAGTTCAGTCCATCCCAGAATAGTTTAGAAATTAGTTCAGTGTCTATTCAGTTGGGAGTAAAATTCAGCACCGAGTGAACCCAAGGATGGGGACTCAGCTGCCAGTAGAGGGTATGATCCTTAGAAGCAGTCCTGGCATTCCAGAACTACATAACCAGTGTAGTTTGATACATCAACCTACCATTTTAAGGTTGATGAGGTATTCTACCTGCTAATTGAGGGTACCACTATTCTCGTTCAAAGTACCTGCCAGTTGAGGGTGACTCAGCATTTGTCTTTACCCGTGGTATGGTACTGACACCTTTCCAGTTGGGGTTACAGGTTGGACCCCAATTAATTCAAAGAGGGGTATGCCAGTTAGATAATTTCCTCCCATAGTTTCAGTTTTAGTCTCAGTATAGAACTCAGTTTGGTTCTACATACTCAGGACTATTAGACATAGTCATCTAGCTCAATATAGAACTCAGTTCAGTTCTATAGAATCAAGACTTTCAGAAACAGTCACCCAGTTATCAGTAATACAGTTATCAGTAAACTCAGATATCAATCTTTCAGTTATGAGAACTCAGTACCCAGTGTTACTATGATCGTAGACACAACAGATGTAGATATGTGCATGGTATTTCTTAAACAGTGTTTCATCAGTTTCAGTTATACATTTACTCTCATTCAGTTGTATTTATGGTATTCAGTCACTTATTTTTCATACATATGAACCCTTGCATATCATCCTACCTCACTTAGCATACTAGTTCATTCAAAGTAATGAATCATACCTTTTATTTTGCGCTATGATGTTTTATATCATAGGTTTAGATGCAGGGGCTCGTGACTGTACTTAGCAGCCGAGACTATCAACAAAAGTCCTAGTGGTGAGTCCTCATAGTTCGAGGACAAAGTTATAATATTATTCCATTATTTCAGTAGTCTGATTTATTTGGGGACTTATCCCATCAACTCTATATTTAGACAGATAGAGGCTTTTGGACTAGACTTTCAAACAGTATTCATTTATACAAATTATTATTATAGTTGGTATTATTTATCAGTATTTCAAGTTTTGAATCTTATGTCATTTCAGCCTATTTTTTGCATTTATTATAGTATTGTTACTCAGTGCTCACAACAGATATCAGTCATGGGTTAATTTATGGTCCTTCCAGGTCGTAAGCACCGTGTGGCATCTGGGGTGCAGATTCAGGGCGTTACAGATTTTTTGGTGTCTATTGAGCTTTTTTTTAAGTTTAATTTTTGTTATTTGTATTTGTACAAATGCAAAACAACAATGTTGGTGATTTTTTTATCACCGTTGATGTTCTTAGTGTGTGTGTTGTGTTGGTGTTGTTGGGTTGATTTATTATTTTTCTTGATAAAAATGGTGTATGTGATATTAAATGGTGATAGTGTTGTTTTTCTATCAAACAAAATCCTCGTACTATTTTTGTCTATAATAGATGAACTATTTGATTCTACAGATGAACTATCTGATGCAACAGATGAACCATCAGATGCAACAGATAAAAATCTGATGCAATAGATGAATAATCTAACAAATCATTCATCTGTTGTGACAGACGACTCTTCTGTTTGGAAGAAATCTAAACAATATTGACACTTGATAACAGTTTAAATAGATAAGTTATATGTTTCAACAGATGAGTGATCTATTTTTATTATTTCCAATGGATTACTCATCCATTGCAACAGGTTGGTATATGTTGCAACAGATAACCTACATGGTGTAATAGATGAGTGATTTATTATTATTTTTTCCAACTGATTACTCATCCATTGCAATAGATTGGTTATATATTGCAATAGATAACCTACCTGGTGCAATAGACGAGTGATCTTTTTTTATTGCTGCCAATGGATTACTCATCTATTGCAACAGGTAGGTTATATTTGCAATAGAAAACATACTTGGTGCAACAGACCAGTCATCTAGTTTAACAGATGATTTTTTTATTATTGCAACAAATTACTCATCCATTGCAACAAGTTAGTTATATGTTGCAACAGATAACCTACCTAGTACAACAGATGTGTGATCTGTTGGAATTGCTATTTTATTATTGTGCATGTTAGATATGTTCTTATCCTTTTTTAATGATGCGTTAATCAATTATAATCTATTTTGTGTTTCTTTTTTTCTAGATTATATGCCTCCCAAAAAAATGAATTAAGTCCAAGTCAAGAAGCTAGGCTATATCCACCACTCTATGAGCTTGCTTTACAAGCGTTATCTCAATCAGGAGCAGAAGATAATGAACATAGGGAAAAGGAATATTTCAAAAGAGATGATCCAAATGCTAATAGCCCTTCAACCGAAGAGTTGGGCAAAACCTTCAGCATTGATAGTTATCCTATGAGAATGCAGTGTGATGGTGCCACAGATTTAACAGGTGATTTCATGGTTAAGTCAACCATGGGAAAATCTTTTCATGCCAACAGAAAAATACTTCGACAATAAAATTTGGAAGCTTATTTCAGGGACAGCTGCTTTAGGCAGTATCTTGATTTTTCGGAGGACAACAATACTTATTTCCAAATGAAAATGGTATATGATCTTCTCAAACGTAGATTTATGTATGAAAACAAAGACAAGATAGATGGGGTGTGGATAAATTTATGTGGCATGCCTGTTTGTTTTGGTTGGAAGGAGTTTTCCATAGTTACTAGATTAAAATATTATCCTCCTTCTCCTTCTCAAGTTATACTTATTCTAACCCAAAAAATCACCCCGCACACCTAAAAAAGGCAAAGTCAAGTCGAGTCATCGTGATGACCTAGTATCCCTTATTGGTCCAAGCTTCAAAAACATAAATTTGATAGAAGCATTGAAAGGTAAAAGACTTTCAAAGAATCACAAACAATCATTGTGCTTGGTTTGGTTTGTACATAATATTCTTTGGGCGAGAGACGTTAACAACAATATACTACTTGGTATAATAAAGCTCTCCGAGGATCTTGAGGTATTTAATAGCTATCCTTGGGGTTATGAAATCTTTAAAATCACTGTCAAATATTTGTTGACTCCGTTAACGCCAAATACAGTCAACTTATATGGTTTTTCATGGGCTTTCATGGTAAATATTTTTTATTGTGACATGATTCATTTTTTATTCAATAATGCTTTTAATTTATTAGCATTATTTTATAGGCTTGGGAATTTGAAGTCATTCCTTATTTGAGACAACAAGTGAACTACCAGAAAGAAGTTTCCTGTTCAAGAACCCTGAGATGGTTGTCGTCCAAAACTGGTAAAAATGAAAAACTTCTTGGTCTCTTCAACCCCCCAAAGAATGCAGTAAGTCTAATTCTAATTAAGTTTCTGTTCAATTAATGATTTTTTTGAATGATCTAAGCATCATTTTAATATATGTACTGATTTATGTTAGATTGCATCCGTCGCTTCTTCCGACCAATTGAGAGTTAAAGATGCCATTTTTCTTACTTTACGATCTTTGCAAACTTTATCGGACCATAAGGTCATTGAAAGAATAATAAAAGAAATTATTTGGAGCAACAACCATTAGAAGAAAAATAATTTTGGACAGTGGGCTTATTATTGTTAATGATGGTAGTAGTAGTGGAGCTGTTGGTGGTGGTAGTGGTGCTATTGTTGGGGCTAATAATGCTCTTCTTATAATTTTTAAAACAAACCATAATGAGTAAGACTGCAAGGTGAAACATGATGTAGTGATTAATACTATTAATGCATTAAATGCTTCTGTAAAGGAATTGACATCTAAGAGGGTGTCATTCCATCAAAGAGGATTTCATATCTATCCACTCCATTAGAGATTAGGGCTAAGGAGAGAAGAAAAGTAATTTTCAAGGCACTATCAAGCATCCAAAAAGCAAAATTGCATCTCTGTTGTCTTTGTGTTGCACTATCGAGCAATGTAAAAGGCCCATAGGAGAGCAGCATGAGCTGAAAAGGGTGAATATATAACATCTGTTCCAACTAACAAACAGACACATATTTGTTTCAAAAAATGACACATCTATTGAAAATTATCAAATAGATATATACATCTATTGCAATAGTTGACTAACCTATTGCAACAGATGCAGTATTTATTGTAACATATGTCACGTCTATTTTAGTAAATCAAACAGCTCTATGTACTATTTTTATTTGTACCACAGATGACCTATATGCTTCAACAAATGGATCATCTGTTGGGACAAATTAAATCAAGATTTCCAATTGTTTTAGTTTTTCCAAACAGATGAATCATATGTTACAACAGATGGTTTATCCAGTGGAAATTATAATATAGGTCTTCCTCATGTTTTAATTTGTCCCAACAGATGATCCATATGTTACAAAAGAAAGATAATCTCTTTGCTAAAACTGGAGAGTTATCGTTTTCTCCTTTTTTTGTATCTTTGTGATTACCATTGACAATTTTGGTTTTCTAGGTGGATGCTACTACTGAATAGCATTGATAATATTCTACTCTTTTTATGAAAATACAGAGAAGTGAAAGCAAAAAAAACCATACGCAAGCGACTTTAAAGATACACGATGACCAAAGCCAAATTCTATAGCACCGGATGATGAACAACTTATTCATATTGAGTCTGTCAAAGTAATAACCTCACCCCTACTTAGGAATAGTTGGCATAAAAACTTAAATTGTCGATTTATTTGTTGAGATCTGTACTCATAATAATTTTTTTATATTTCATTTATTTGTTGATTTATTACAGGTAATTTCTAAAGGCTTCGACTTATTTTATATTGTCTATAAATTTTATTTTATCCTTAGATTTGAACTTATTAAATGAAATGGAATACTAGATTCAAATATTGCAACAGATAAGGTATTTGTTACAACAGGCGACATATCTGTTGGAAAATATCAAACAGATTTAGACATATGTTGCAACATATAGGTCATCTATTGGAAATTATCAAACAGGTCTTCCCACTATTGCAATAGATAGACTTAGATAGAAACATCGGCATAATGCAACAGATGACCAACCTATTGAAACAAATAAACTATCTATCATAACAAGTAGAATATCTGTTACAAAAGACAGACAATCTATTGCATTATAAAAAATTCAACTTTCATTAGACATAAAAAAATTATCATTACATGTAAAGGAAGTGACTTGAAATAAAAAAGGCGGAACCCATCGACAGGTGGTGCAGCGATCTTTCACTTTGGCACCTAAAGTAGATAGTGTTCATTTTAAATACTTAAAATAGGCATCAAATGGGCCAGTTTGGGACTTTTTGACCTGTTGGTAGCTCGCATGTAATTCACGCAGTCAAGGCACGTTGAACCACCATTTTTGCTGACCTGGCGCCTGATTTAGCCCCCAACGATTATTTTTCCCTCGTTGTCTTATATATTCATCTTCTTCCTAAAATTTAACCCTAAGTTCTCAAATATTCTTCTTCATAATCTTTTTTTCTCTATCCAAATTCTTCAAATTATTTGTATTTTGCTTTTCTTCATCTTTTTTTAATTTTTTCCAACTGAGCATGACAATGTCGAGCTCATCTTCCACTATTTTTTGTGATAAAAATTTTTCATATTATAAGTGTAATAGAAGACTTCTTGGACTCAATAAAATTCAGGTCATAGATTTTTTACTTGTAAAATTTTAAAGATAATATTTTTTATTTAATTAGTTGATTATTATTGACATGTAATTATTTTATAATTGTGCTCTTGTTTTTTATAAAAATTGAGTGGATGTTTCTATCTAAGTGTATCTGTTGCAACAGTGGGAAAATCTATTTGATAATTTCCAACAGATGACCAACCTGTTGCAACAAATAAACTATCTATCATAACAGGTAAAATATCTATTACAATAGATAGACAATCTGTTGCATTATTAAAAATTCAACTTTCATCAGATTAAAAAAAATATCACTACATGTAAAGTGAAACTTGAAATAAAAAATTGTTATGGTGTTTGTGTTCTACATCTTCTTATTTATACATAGGCTCCAAGCATCCCGTTAGTACCCATAAGCCCAGACCTCTTGCATGTTTGCCATAGCATAATCGCATAAAAAGGTTATTGGCTCGGCCATTTCTATGCTGATCAGCAAATATTTAATATATGCAAGCACATACGACCCGCACGCGGCAGGGGTTTCATTTTTTGGAAGGTCCGTGTCCTTGTTTCGACCTTCAAAATCCTATGTTTTCTTGTTTAACACTTTCGCTGGCAAATTATCCATCAATTTACTCTGCCTCAACAAGTTAGGGAACAAATTCAACAGTGGCTGAATGTGGGTAAAAACATTAGCCTCCTCGATGGTAGGTAAATTACAGTCATAAACCTTCATCTTTCCCTTCTCAAGTAGTATCTCAAGAGCCAAAAATTGTATGACGTTCATATTCATGACTATGAGAATTCTCTTTGCCTTCGTCCAGCTCTTGTCGTGTGGATAGGACCTTTTTCCTCTAACATATTTAATTATTTCTTCATCCCATTGGAACCCAAAAACTAATGAATCAAAGCCCAAGCCACCGCGAGTTGATGCTAGCTTGCTAAGATCATTGTACCTATCCTTAAAATTATTGTAGAAGTTGAGGTCCATTATCCTATCGACAGCATCATAAGCTTCCGGGTATGCTAATTACCTGCCCCTCATAAGGCAGAGAATTTCTTAAATATACTATGATATAAGAAGTCAATTTTTAAATAGGTTAGTAATTGTAAAGAAGTAAAACATAGTGGAAAGATGCAACGGATGGTCCATCTGTTACAGAGGGTTCTCTGAATCTGTTCATAGATTACCTATCTAATGTAACTTATGCAACAGATGGATAATATGTTGCAACAGAATCACCACCAGTTGCACTAGAATACATAACTATTGCAAAAGATGACACATCTATTGTGTAGCTTCTTCTTAATGGAGTAGATTAGAAGGCTAGGTTAGGAAAAGTAAACTTACATTGTCCTCGTACGGCATACGCATATCTGTCATACTCTTGAAGTCTTGGGCGAAAAAGGTATGCATGGGGTAATCTTCCTTGGCATTCTTGGCCCATCGCAGATCCCTCTTATCTTTGGCGCCACATTCCGTATATATGTCTACCTTCTTCAATGGCCCCTACCCTTTAACAACTTTTGAAAAAAGGGAAGTAGCAATTTTTTTTTATTTTCGATTGGAGAGTACTTGGATAATTACTCTTTTCTTCCTCCTAACCATCACTATTGTAGTTACAACTCCCTCACCTTCTTGGAGGGTATGACACCCCTCTTGGATTTCAATTCCTTAACATCTTTAGCGATAGCCTCTACTTTTTTGAAGGGCTTATCTTGTATATCCTTGCACTCTACATATTTGTAATGAGAACACGAGGGTAAACAGGGGTGAAAGGGACCACTATAAGGGTAGGAGGGATCGGTGTAAGGGTGAAAGGGACTTGTGTAAGTGTGAGAGGACCTATGAAAGGGGTGTTTTAAAAAGTATTTATTTTTCCTTGAGCATCAACATGCTCATCATCACGACTGGCAGAAACATCAGCATCAGCATGCTTTCAACCAACATCAACAACTCCACCAGTAATACCCTCAGAAGAACCACCCAGATCTGTAGCAGTAGGTTGGTCATTAAGAGCCTCAACATTAGGCTAACCTTGACTATCTGTTCTTCTTATGACTATTTCTATAGCCAATTCTTTCCTTATTAACTCCACCATTGGGTTTGCTACTATATCAATAAGACCTAGAGTAATACAAGAAGTCATCCCCAACTCCTACTCAATAGGCACGATCCGTGGATGCACAACCTATAAAAAATAAATACATTCAAATCATATAATAATAATTTGCAGTTAGTTGGCTTACATGTTACCACAAACAAGTTATGCAACAGATTAATAATATGTTACATCAAATTACCTATCTATTGCATAATTTGCAGTAGATAGGAAATTTGTTGACTCGGGTTCAGAGAACCAAAGAAACATATGGGAAATCTATTGTGAAATATGAATCATCTATCGTAACAGATTACCCATCTGTTGCACCAATTGTAGTAGACAGGTAATATGTTGCAACAGATGACCCATCTGTCGCAACAGATGAAATATCTATTTTAATATATTTCTTTGAGTTAAATTATTTTACTTGAAAGAAGGCGCACTACATCATCTAGAGGGTTAAAGAGATCAGCCTCCTTAATTCTTATGTTTCTTTTTATAGCCAACCACCTAAGAATTCTTGAATGAGAAACCTCATCTGGATAATCCTTGACCTACTTTTGGAGGGGAGAAATATCTTCAAATGCCTAGGCCTAAAAAATGTAAATGGGAAGAAAGGAAAAGAGTCATAATAATTATTTGGTTGAGTAAACAAGCAGTGATTAAATTTACCATGAAAGTCCAAGGAAAGCCATATAATGTGATCGTGTTTGGGGATAGCTCTGACAGTAAATATTTGACAGTCAAGTTGTAGCAATCATATCCCCGGGGATAATTGTTGAATTTCTCAAAATCCTTAATCAGCTTCAAGAAATCACCTTCTATGACTTTGTTGACGTCTCTTGCCAATATAACGGAATGGGCAAATCAAACTAAGCATAACTTCTCCCTTACTGCTTTGGTATAGTTTTATCCTTGAGATGTTCTATTAACTTATTGGATTTGTACCCACGTCCAGCAATGTCTAACAACCCGTCTATTATTTTCTTGTGTTTGTTGGTTTTGGTGGGTGGTCATTGGGATAATGCTTTCCCTTTATTTGACAGTGGTGGTTTGGCTATCCTGCTTGCCTTGAACCTTTTGTAGGGTTTTTCCTTGATGAGAGGTTCTTCTTTACAATCACATCTCAAGCCCATCACTATGGAAAACTCTTTCAAGTCAGAACAAACCGGTGTGCCAGAGTAGTTGATCCAGATTTCATCCATTTTTTTCCTCCCCTCCTTTGAATGTTTATCATCCCCTACGTACTTGATCCTGCACTTGAGAAGATCATATGCCATGATCATTTGGAAATGGACAATGCAAGAAAGTGTCCAAAGCAGCTATTCTTAAAAAGTTCATCTATGTTTTCATTCTTCATAGCTTTTCTAAAGTTATCAAAAGATTTCCCCAATTGACATTTAAGTACAAAATCACCAGTTAGTTCTACAGGGTCATCTATCGTCATCGCAACTTGAAACCTGTCAATACTTATAGTTTTGACAGCTTCATGCTGGGATTTCGATATTAATTCACGCCCCATTGGAGATGCATTATCATCCTCTTTCTCACTTTCTTCTCCCTCCTCTTCTTGTATATCTTCTTCTTCCTCCTCCTTATTTTTATTTTCCTCATCACCATCTACAGACCCTTCTCCACCTCCCATTATGTCATTTTCATATCTTTCCTTAGCTTTACTTTTTCCTAACTGAGATTGTTCAAGAAGCTCCTTTGAATCCCTCTGTACTCTAGCCTTTTTTGTTAGGTAGTCAGAAGTTGATCCACTTTTACTTTGTTTTTTATTTTGGGAGACATGTTTTACCTACAAACAATAGAAAAATAAAAAAATACATTACAATTGATGTATGCATAAATTTTAAAAAAATACATTACAAACACCATTAATATCGACACCACCAACAGCCACCACAAACACCACCAATATCAACACCACTAACACCACCACCAATAGCCACCACAAACACCACCAATGCTACCATAACAACCATCACAACCACTACCAACACCCATCAACACCACCAATGCCACTAATAATGCCACCAAACCACCAATACCAACACTAACACCTCCAATGCTACTATTTGTAAAATAATTTAAATTCATGGAAAATAAATTTTAACCACAAACAAAAATAAGAAGAAACAAGAAATTTTTATTGATAAACGATTGTGGTTACAAATTTGTTCCTCTCTTGATTCTTCTCACTTAAGTTTCTCCATAATTCGAGGGCCGTTAGTGGCTTATTCTCGAATATAAGATGATCTCTTTATGAATATCCCATGATTTTGTAGGATATTGAAGATCTCGATCTTTTTATGAATACCCATCAGCTTATGGGATATTCAAGATTCCTATTTCAGGAAATATGTTACCCTTTAAATAGGCAAGATTTAGGGTAAAGTAGTCTTCTAGAACTCTAACAGAATTTGAATTCTTATTGAAGAGTCCACAAATTTTAGATGTCTACAAATGCCCCCTACTTCAAGGCTTGTCGAAGTATAGATTTGATGACGAGTTTTGAAGTACCAATAGAGCTTCCATATTTATGCGGTGGCTACAGATTTGCAGATCTAATTTATGAGAGAAGAGATGAAGGGCAGATTTGGTACAACTGGGCGTGCCAATTTGTTTGCAACATAATTTAAATTCATGGAAAATAAATTTTATCAATAAACAAAAATATAAAAGAAACAAGAATTTTTTATTAATAAACGATTGTGGTTACAAATCTATTCCTCCCTTGATTCTTCTCTCTTAATTTTCTCTGTAATTCAAGGGCTGTTAGTGGCTTATTCTCGAACATAGTATGATCTCTTTATGAATATCCCAGGATTTTGTGGGATATTAGAGACCCAATTTTTTTACGAATACCCATCAGCTTATGTAGTATTCAAGATGTTTGTTTCAGGGAATATGTTATCCTTTAAATAGGCAAGATTTAGGGTAAAGTAGCCTTCTAAAACTCTAACAGAATTTGGATTCTTATTGAAGAGCCCACAAATTGTAGATGTCTACAGCCACCTATATCAACACACCACCAAAATCCACGAACAACATCACAAACACCATCCAATAATACCACGACAGTCAACAGAATACTGTGACAAAATATAGAGTTTTTCGGGTTCTTCCTGTGATTTTATCATCAAAACTCAGAATTGTTAACCCATTCTCAAAAATACTACAACAAAAAGTCTTCTTATTTATCATTAACTAAAAAATCCTAATTTTTAGAAAAAAATACATAGAATTCTTCTCTAACTATGTTACCTACCAAGACAGAGAAAACGACGGATACAAGCAAGAATGGAGTCTAAAATAACAACTATGTGGTCGGAAATAGGAAGAAAATTTATTTGTTGTGAAGGGTTGATCAATATGTTGAGTAGTTGTTGTTTGTATTGATGAGAGAGAAATAAGAGAGGGAGAACTTGAGATTTGAAATGATGAAATATTTTTCCCGCAAATGGATGATTTGTATGGGTTGATTTGTATTTTGAAAAATAATGAAAAGTATTAAAAATGTTAATTTGGTCTGAATTGATCTTAATTATTTTTTATAATTTTAAAAGATATAATTTTTAATTGTCCCATCAAAATAAAGTGTATTAAGTTCAAATGGAACACTTATGAATTTTAGGTATTAGCTTAATAATAAGTTAATAGGAATTGTTTCAACTCAGAGTGGTCGTTCGACGACTCAAGTCGGTAGGAATGCAATACCAATATCATGCAATATAGTAAGAGTCAATTAAAGTTGTAGTTGACCCAGTCAACTCATACCTAGTTATAGCTAAATCAATTTAGGTATTAGCTTAATAATAAGTTAATAGGAATCGTTTCAACTCAAAGTGATCGTTCAACGACTCAGATCAAGGGAAACACAATACCAACATCATGCAATATAGTAAGAGTCAATTAAAGTTGTAGTTGACTATGTCAACTCATCCCTAGTTGTAGATAAATCAATTTAGGTATTAGATTAATAATAATTTAATAGGAATAGTTTCAACTCAAAGTAATCGTTCACAACTCAGGTTGGGAGGAACGTAATACCAATATCATACAATATAGTAAGAGTCAACTGAAGTTGTAGTTGACCCTATCAACTCATCCCTAGTTGTAGATAAATTAATTTAGGTATTAGCTTAATAATAAGTTAATAGAAATCTTTTCAACTCAGAGTAATGGTTTGATGACTCAGGTCGGGAGGAACGCAATACCAATATCATCCAATATAGTAAGAGTCAATTAAAGTTGTAGTTGACCCTTCAAATCATCCCTATTTGTAGCTAAATCAATTTAGGTATTAGCTTAATAATAAGTTAATAGGAATCATTTCAACTCAGAGTGATCGTTCGATGACTCAGGTCGGGAGAAACGTAATACCAACACATGCAATATTGTAAGAGTCAATTCAAGTTATAGTTGACCCTATCAACTCATACCTAGTTGTAGCTAAATCAATTTAGGTATTAGCTTAGTAAAAAGTTAATAGGTATCGTTTCAACTTAGAGTGATAGTTCGACGACTCAAGTCAGGAGGAATGTAATATCAACATCATATAGTATAGTAAGAGTTAATTGAAGTTGTAATTGACCCTGTCAACTCATCCCTAGTTGTAGATAAATCAATTTTGGTATTAGCTTAATAATAAGTTAATAGGAATCATTTCACCTCGGGAGGAATGCAATACCAACATTATCCAATATAGTAAGAGACAACTGAAGTTGTAGTTGACCCTGTCAACTCATCCCTAGTTTTAGCTAAATCAATTTAGGTATTAGCTTAATAATAATTTAATAGGAATTGTTTCAACTTAGAGTGATCGTTCAATGACTCAGGTCAAAACAATGAAATACCAACATCATGCAATATAGTAAGAGTCAATTGAAGTTGTAGTTTAACCTGTCAACTCATCCTTAGTTGTAGCTAAATCAATTTAGGTATTAGCTTAAAAATAAGTTAATAGGAATTATTTTAACTCAGAGTGATCGTTTGATGACTCAGGTCGGGAGTAACACAATACCAACATCATGTAATATAGTAAGAGTTAGTTAAAGTTGTAGTTTACCCTGTCAAATCATCCTTAGTTGTAGCTAAATCAATTTAGGTATTAGCTTAATAATAATTTAATAGTAATTATTTCAACTCAGAGTGATTGTTCGATGACTCAGGTCGGGAAGAACATAATACTAACATTATGCAATGCAGTAAGAGTTAATTGAAGTTGTAGTTAACCCTGTCAACTCATCCCTAGTTATAGCTAAATCAATTTAGGTGATAGCTTAATAATTAGTTAATAGGAATTGTTTTAACTCAGGGTGATCGGTCGATGACTCAGGTTAGTAGGAATGCAATACCAACATCATGCCTATAGTAAGAGTCAATTGAAGTTGTAGCTAGCTCTGTCAACTCATCCCTAGTTTTAGCTAAATCAATTTAGGTATTATATTAATAATAAGTTAATAGGAATCACTTCAATTCAGAGTGATTATTCGATGACTCAGGTCAGGAGAAACGTAATACCAACACCATGAAATATAGTAAGAGTCAATTGAAGTTGGAGTTGAGCCTGTCAACTCATCCCTAGTTGTAGCTAAATCAATTTAGGTATCATCTTAATAAATATTTAATAGAAATCATTTCAACTCAGAGTAATCGTTCGACGACTCAAGTCGGGAGAAACATAATACCAACATCATGCAGTATAGTACGAGTCAATTGAAGTTGTAGTTGACCCTGTAAACTCATGCCTAGTTGTAGCTAAATCAATTTAGGTACTATATTGATAATAAGTTAATAGGAATCATTTCAACTCAAAGTTATCATTTGATGAATCAGGTCGGGAGAAATGCAATACCAACATCATACAGTATAGTAAAAGTTAATTGAAGTTGTTGTTGACCCTGTCAACTCATCCCTAGTTGTAGCTAAATCAATTTAGGTATTATCTTAATAAAAAGTTAATAGGAATCGTTTCTACTTAGAGTAATCGTTCGGTAACTCAGGTTGGGAGAAATGTAATACCAATATCATATAATATAGTAAGAGTCAATTGAAATTGTAGTTGACCCTATCAACTCATCCTTAGTTGTAAATAAATCAATTTAGGTATTACCTTAATAATAAGTTAATAGAAATAATTTTAACTCAAAGTAATCATTCGATGAATCAGGTTGGGAAGAACGTAATACCAACATCATGCAAAACAGTAAGAGTCAATTTAAGTTGTAGTTGACCCTGTCAACTCATCCCTAGTTGTAGCTAAATCAATTTAGGTATTAGCTTAAAATAAGTTAATAGAAACCATTTCAACTCAGAGTGATCATTCAATGACTCAGGTCGGAAGGAATGCAATAACAATATCATGCATTATAGTTAGAGTCAATTGAAGTTGTAGTTGACCCTGTCAACTCATCCCTAATTGTAGCTAAATCAATTGAAGTTGTAGTTGAACATATGACCTCAATTAAAATTGTATAAAAATAAATTTTCAATCTGTTGCAACAAATGATTTATCTGTTGGAATTTGTCAAATAGATTATTGAATATGTTGCAACAAATTATCTATTTGTTTTAAGTTATCAAATGGGCGTTGTTATATGTTGCGACAGATGACTGAGCTGTTGGAAATTTTCAAATAGAAATTGTCATCTATTACAATAGATGATTTATATTTTTTACATCTTTTTTTATTTGAAATCAATTTCCTGTCCGAGAAAAAAAAGATAAAAAGGTAAGGCGGTAAAAAATATTACTTGGATAACTCAAAAATCTCCTTGAGTAGTCTTATTGTATCTTTTCGATGTCACCATCTCCTCGTGACCCTCAAAGGTATTAATGAATATTTAAAATCATCTCTAGAATTCTCTCTCCTTCATCCATAAATTAACTTATCTCTTCTCTCTTCTGTAATACTCCGAGAAATTTTTTGCTAAAATTTTGTGCGTAAACGTGTTGGGTTCTATCTTTTAAAATGAACCATAAATTTTTCATCAGGAATGTCTTACATTATGACCCACCATTGCGTAGAGTATCGAATAATCTTTCCAACGATATGTGGATCATCCAAAACGGACACCCGAGCGACGAGTTATGAACATTCCAATCGAACCATGAATAGTAGTGAACAGTAAAACGTGCAGGAAAAAGTACTAAGGCTTGGCGTATTTTTGCTCCAAATTTAAATGATCATAACTCCTTGTAAATAATGATCTGGGTGATCTACTATATATCAACGGAAAACTCTGCGAGTCCTCTTTCCTATGAAATTGGTTTCATCCAATTTGTCTATTAGAGTAAAAAGTTATGGTCGATCTACTTCAGCCTATCAAAAGTGAATTTTTGGGTCAATTTCAAACAATCATAACTCCTCATACACAATGATCTGGGTGAGATACTATGTATCAACGGAAAGATATGAGAGTCCTCTTTCTAATGAAATTGGTTTCATCCAATTTGGATAGCGGAGTAAAACGCTAGGGTTGATCTACTTTAGACTATCAAAACAGTCCACCAAAGGACAGATTCGAGAATTATATGATTTTTAGGGGCGTTTTGGTCATTCCCCCTCACCCAAAATCCGTCCAAACCCTATATTAAAGCCTCTTAGAAGCATTATATGTTATATTTCATCAAATTCCCTCAAAAAGAAAACCCTAAACTCCTACATCCAACTTCAAGAACCTCCAAAGTTCACCATTTATTTCTGCAAATTTATTCAAGATTCCAAGTTCCTAGTTCAAGAACTCCAAGAACCATCATTCAAAGGCATGATTAACATCTCAAAAATGAGTATCGATCTAAAGTTCATCATTCTAGGTATGTGGGGTTTTTCAACAAGAACTCTCTTTCGTTTTTGTGCCCAAAAGTAATTTTCTTTACAAAGGTATGATTTTTATTTGATTTTTATGAATTTGAAGCATGAACCCATATCTTATGATGATTATTATGAAATCTTGATGTTTATGATTTTGAAAGATGATTTACATGTGTGGTGATATAAAGCATGAATCTTGAATGATATTTATCATGATTCTGATATTTGGGTCGTGAATCCCCATTGGAAATTATTCTTTTAAAGTGTGTGTTATAAGCACGTTGATGTTGAATATTTGAGATATTTTGAATGATTTGACCTTTTGGTCTTAATGGAGTTGTTTTGAGCTCGAGTGTGAAAGAAATCCACAACGTGATTGATTTTGATAGATGGGAAACATGATGGCTCCCGATGTATTTATATATTATTGAAATTATTTTGTTGTGGATTGTATTTGAAATGGTCTGAGCTAAGTCTGGGAGAAATCTTTAGCACCGAGTGGGAGGTATAAAGCAAACTTACTTCCCTAGAACTACGTCCCCCAGTAGGAGTGAGCCTGAGGCTGATTTATACAGTGATCACTAGTTTGTGTGGATTTGATATCGATACTCCTACTCTTATGGAAAGGATAGGACGGCTCTCCCCAACGTGGGTTGTACGTTGGACTCCATGTAGCTCACATGGTTTATATCGGTTATAGGATCTCCCAGTGTGTATGTGTTTCCTTGTGTCTATGGTGAACGGTGAAGTGATTTGAAAGTGAAATTATGAAAGTTATTTTTTAGAAAGATTTAAATGATATTTACATTATGAGAATTGATATTCTTGATGAAATGAAAGTGATTGACAAATTATATGATGACTCATATGTGTTATTATCCTGAATTCATCCTCTCATGATTATGATGATTTTCTTCGGGCTATGTGAGTCTTTCATACATCCTACATATTTCTTATAAATATTTATGATGATGATGTTTATACAACTGCATACACCCCCATATACTCAGTTCCTTTCCATGGTACTGACCCACATCTTCAGATGTGGGTTGTATTTTCTCAGAATCTAGGTTCAGGTGCTCAGTTCCAGGTTCGACAGTGATTATTTGGGCACACTGTTCTACATCCTCTATTGTGGTGAATCCTTATATTTCGAGGACATGATGTCTGATGTTGGTTTCACGAAATTGTTTACATTTGATAATTGAGTATGAGTCAGTTGCGGCATGCCTCAACGGCTCGCTGGTTTTATTGATTTTCTTAAAGGCTTGTCAGACTAGTATAGATGTTGGGAGTTGACTAATAAGTCATATTTTGTTATCTTTCTGAAATTCTTTTATTCTTGGATGATGATTACTCTGTTGATATTTGAGGGTTATTTATGGAAACCCCGTTGATTTGTGTTGAACTGAATGAAAATGGCTCAAAGGGTTAGCTTGGGGCTACTCGTAGCCTCAAGCACCGTGTGACGCCCCGGGACCTGTTTTCGGGGTGTTACATCTTCTTTCTTTTAGAATTCTCTTTCTCTCCTCTTTAGGATAATCACAACCGTCTTTTTTTTCCTTATTTTACTCTCCTCTTTTGCGTGAGGATCCTTTCAGATCTCAATCGATCAATATCTTTTCTTATCTAAAATGGGTGTTCTGATCCCTTTTTTTTTTGATACTGAAGGTATGGTTCATTGTTGCTCTTTCCTTCTCGTCTTCTTCTTTGTATGTTATTTAAATTATATATATACATATGTTGTTTTTATTGATTACTCATTACCAGTATCCTATTTATTGAGAAAATTAAAGAAAAGGTGACTTTTAAGTCTTAAATGAACAAACCATTATTTTTATTAAAAAATATGCAAAAAAGGTCATTTGTCGGGAGAACTTAAAAATCATTGTTGTTAGTATCATTTTTTTATGTATTTTGTTTGTTACTTTGTTGGTGGTGGTGTTGTTAGGATGTTGGTATTATTGGAACATGTGGTGTTTGTGTTGTTGATGGTGTTGGAACATATGGTGTTGTTTCTTTGTTGTTGATACTGTTGTTGATGTTGGTGGTGGTGGTGCAATAGTTTCCTCAGCTGTTGCAACTGATGAATCAGTTGTTGGAACAAACGGAGCAACTGTTCGAAGAAATCAAACTAGTAGCAAGTTTGGTTTGATTTATTCCCACAGATTACCCATCTGTTACAACATGTCAGCCATCTGTTGCCACATATGCATCGCATGTTGCAACAGATGGGGAATCTGATGCACCAGATTAGCTATCTGTTGCAACACATATTGAAATGTGTTGTATTCATTCAATTTGTGTTATCCTTTTATAACGTTCTTTTTATTCTTCTCTTTTTTGACATCAATTGCTTTTCTCTTATTTGCAGATAAAAAAGTAAAAGTGGATCAACCTTTGCCCGACCAGCATTAAAGGCTAGAGTAAATATGTGTTCGGCGGAATAAGTTTCTTACAGATGGAACCACTTTATATGTGAGAGGTATTTATTACTGATCAACCTATCGTGAAAACACATATCTAGTACACTGATATTGTGAATGTTGGTTCTTTACCTATTAGGCGTTAATAATTCAAACAAGATATGGCATTTTACAGTTAAGATTGTTAGGTTCGAACTGGTAAGGCTAAGGGAACAAGTAGGTGGTGTCGATACCCTATTACGGTTTAATAAAGATTTTGCTAATGTTTATGTGTCAAGTTTGGAGAAGGGTTCAAGTTTTTGGTGGCAATATAAATATTTAAATAGTGATTGGACTGATTTTAAGGGTTCAATGGACTTTTAAAAGGCCTCCGAAGCCTCGCACTGATGCAAACAAGAATGGAAAACTAATAGAAATTCCCCTAGTCCAAATTTATATAGATTGGTTGCTCGAGGAGACTATTATACAGAAGAAGGTGATTGGAAGAATACCCATGCGGGAAAGGGGAGGTGGAGAAGACCATATACCAACTCGGACCTTATTAAGGAAGAAATACAGGGTAGGAAGGAACATGTAGCGAATCTGGCTGATGAAGTTGACATGAAAAATGAAAAAATAGAATGAGCTGCAAATGTGAAATTGTATCCAAAAATTAAAATCCATCAGTTTATTTTTTGAAAAGAAAAATGTTGAAATGGATTGGAGCTGTGCACTTTGTTAGGGGAGAATGAAGACCCATAAAATACAGGACCAAAACTCTATGTTTGCAGCTTTGCGAGCATCGATGGTGGTAAGATTGTTGGTCTGGAACAAAACCTGAACCAACAACTCCTGAAGTAAAAATAAGGGATCAAGCCAAGGTGGCAATTTCTCAAGTTAAACATGTATCACATGCCTCCTGTTTATGGTTCTGGTCTGGTCAAAGGTAGTGGAACCAATAAGGCATGGATTTCTGGCCAACTTCAAAACTTTTTGTTTCTACAGTCATTAACCTAATCAGAACCATAAACAAAAGGCATAGGATGCAAGTTAGACTTCAGAAATTAACGCCATGGCTTCCCTTATTTTTACTTCTGGAGTTGTTGGTTTAGGTTTCATTCTTGACAGAAAATCTTACCAATCCTCTGTGCTCACCAAGCTGCTTTCTTAGAGTTCTGGTCCTGCATCTTGTGGGTCTTTATTGAGGCCACACTCGCTAGTCGCAGTCCCTAGCAAAGTTTCCATCTCCAGTCCGCTTGAGCATATTTATTTTTCAAAAATAACTGATGGATTTTAATATTTGGATATACTTTCATATTTGAAGTTCATTTAGTTTTTTCATCTCTCAAGTTAATTTCATTGGCCAGATTCACTAGAAGTTCCTTACTAGCTTCCTTGTGTTTTCTCTTAAACAAGGTCTGAGATGATATATGGCCTTCTCTACCTCCCCTTTCCTGCACAGGTATTCTCCCAAGCACTTTCGGTCGTATAATAGTCTTCTCGAGTAACCCATCCATATAAATTTGGACTAGGAAAATTTCTATTGGTTTTTTATTCTTGTTTGCTATAGTGTGAGGCTTCGGAGGCCTTTCAAAAGTCCATTACACCATTAAAATTGATCCAATCACTATTTGAATGTCTACAATGCCATAAAATATTAATCTCTTCTCAGACCTTGACACATAAACATAAGCAAAATCATCACAGGGTATCGCTACCACCTTCTTGGAACCCTTCGGCCTTACCAGTTCGTACCTATCAAACTAAACTATAAAATGTAGGATTTGAAGGATCAATGTCTAATCATTAAAAAACTGTATTCTCAAAATCATTGTACTTTATGTGTCTCTATGATGAAAACCTGATCACTAATACATAACTCCCACATATGAAAATGGATCCATTCACTGCACGTACCTTATTCTTCCTATCCCATCAATGTCGGACAGTGTTTATTCTTCACTTCCCATGGTTAAGTAGTGTACAAGACTACGGAGGCTCAGAGGGTAACCATCTTTAATGTTAGAGGACTACATTCCCCTCAAGAAAAAACAAGTGTTACAAGTTGTGACTTTTTCACCTTTTTTATTTTTAAATCTTATATATATATATATATATATATATATAATAAAACAGTTATCAATTTAGATTAATTAAGGTATGTGATGACTATTTAAAAAGAGGTGAACAGTCTCATGTATTGCAATATACAGACCATCTGTTGCGATAGATGGACCATCTGCTGCAACATCTCAATAATAACGATTGTTATTAAGATATAAACTGTTTTTAAAAGGTGAGAAGTTTGAATTTAAAAGAAAAAGTCATGAATTTTCACAGAAAATAAAAAGTCAGCAAATTGAATGTAACTAATACAATGGAGCTGAACAGTCGTGTCTTTTTGCCTAACATATTCAGATTCAATCCTCTATAAATAAGTCCCTCCTTAATCTTCATTCTACTCTACTTTATTTAGTATTTCTTGCATTTTTGTCTTTTCGTATTACATCTTCAACCACTTCTCTTCAAAGAGCATATTCCTTTCTCGTTGAGGTAAGTTTTTTTTGTATGTGTAAATCTACCAGTTGGTAGTATACGTTGTATTACATTCGGACTCTTTTGTTTACCTTTGTGTTTACTTTTTTTGTCATTTGATGCATGTTCTAGATATGGTTGATCCTATTTGGGATATTGTTATTTTGCACGATATCGTGCGGGAACTATAGAGGTAGGTTAATGATCTATAGAAGGAGTTGGTCGTCGTGAGAGGAAGGATGTTCAGAGAGATGCAGAGGTTGATGAGGGCCCTGCTGCTGACGATTGATGATTAGCTAGCTGGCAATAATAATGATAATGATGATGATGATGATGATAATTAGAATGTATTTTTCTTTTATCGTATGTATTTTAATTTTTCTATATCAAATCTATACCTAATGTATTTTATTTTTCGTTTAATGAAAAATTTATTTTTGATCGACTTTGGATTTTTAATTCTTATTTAATTTTCATTCTATAAATTTTTTCTTCTCAACAAACATGTCAACAGTGGGAGGTAAGGAGCAATTTTGAATGCAGTAGCAATAGCAAGAGTTTTGAGCTCTTTCAACAGATAGATCATTTGTTAAAACAAATTGGTCATCGGTTGGGTTTCTGTCAGCAGATTACCCATCTGTTACAACAGATTTGTCATCTGTTGAAAAAAAACATTCTAGTTTGATGAACTGTATTGTGTTCTTCCAGCTAATGTCCATTTGTTGCAACAGATGGTTAATCAGCTTAAAATAATTTTGTGGTCTGTTGGATTTAGTTCTTGTTTTGCTTATTTTTATTGATGCACAGGTTTTTAAAATGATATTTTATATAATAAATGATAACATTTACATTCACAACAATGAGTTAAATATATAAAAGTCCATAACAAACAACAACACAAGTTTTTGCAATTACAACGATCATGGTGGATTACGATCCGGGCATGTAGTTCTTTTGTGGCCAGTCTTCTTACATACGGAGCACTTATTTCTTCTTGATGGAAATAATTCTTCGATTCCATGCCTCCTTTTATATGGCATTATTTCGGGGTTTGATAGTGTTTGGGTCAATATATAGAGGAGGTATTAATCTTCCCAAAAGCTCTACAGGAACAACCCAAGATTCTTCGGTAGGCACCAAAGTAATATGCCCACTATATGTCATTTTATATCTGTCCACCAAATAATATGGAGAGACGTACTCATAAGTTTTACTTTCATATTTTGCATCGTATTGAGCTCGAAGCGCTGCCATAGTATGTGGACAGGTTATTTTGTCCAAGTCAAAAACTCTGCACGTGTAAGATCTTGTTTGAAGATCGACCGTGGCAACAACACCGACCATTGATACTAAACTTGTAATGTGCTATTGGATGAGAAAATAACCTATTCCCCAAACTGATGTTCGTTGATATTAGTTTTTTTGCTTCTAGAACAAATTGGGTTCCTGCGTTGTTGAACTCCACACGCCTTTCATGAAAAAATTTGTCATACTTCTCATTTATTATATCAAACAGAGCCACGATGGGAAATTCTGTCATCACCAAATAATGGATTCGCCGATTCGGCTATGTTTGATATCATAATATTGTACCTATACAAAATAATCACTTAGTCAGACATCATACTAAACTAGTACCTCAAACAAGACATTAAATCCATAATAATGTATCTATTTTCCGGACAGTATGCCCGGCTCCATCTCTCGAAACCAACATGTATGAGATGTTCTACTGTATTGGGGTGCATATCCTCTATTTTATTAAAATGGTCTAAAAATTCCTCTTTACTATATGCTTTAGCTACTCTATAAAAAAAGGTCACGACCCTTTCATTGTGAAAGTTGGTCTGAATGTTCTCTCCAAGATGCCTAATGCAACAACCAAAGTGAGCTGAAGTGAAGAAAATTGAACCCATCTTTGGAATACTTGGATTCCTATCCGAAACAAAACACAACTCTTTGGCATCTTTGATGCAGCTTTGTAGTTGTTCAAAAAAGTATCCATAAGAGGCATCATATTCTTTGTCCACTACATAAAAAGCGACAGAAAAGATGTGATTCTCTGCATCCTGCGCCACCGCCGCTAGTAGAACTCCATTATACTTTCTCCTCAAGAAGGTCTTGTCGATGACTATGCCTTTTCTCAAATATCAAAAATCTTGAATCCAAGCACCATAGGATACAAAAAAAGTACTTGAACCTTTTGTTTTCATCAACATGCAATGTCTTCTTGCTTCCAAGATTTTTGGACTCAAGCATGTAACGGTAGGCATCAAGGACTGCATACCCATGCTCGTGTGTCCCCCTAACTAAGTCCTTGGCAATCCCTATAGTCGTATATATCTTCCAATAACTGACCATGACACCCAATTCCATAAGGATTTAATTGGACATATCCCTTGTAGAAGGGCCTTTGCCATTGGGGAATTTATTCTTGAAATATTCACCGAGGACCATTGCAGTGGCAAGAGAATTTTGGCCCAAAATATTCTCTGAACCACATGTGTGATACTTTTCATGTTTATGAATAATGAATTTGTCAGAGCTTAAATACTTCACCTCTCTCAACCACCACTTGCAGTTTGGACTAACACATCTGTAGCAAAAGACTTTTCTCGAATTAATCAGCTTCGTTATTCTAAAATCTTTTTTCAAGCAAGAAATAAACAATGTAGTAGATAGTTATTTCTTGTCCTTGAATGACATTCCAATCTAAAAGTCGGTCTTATCGTCTTAACGATTGCCAGATGTGTCGATTGAGAAGAACTGCCCACCGTATTACTCACAGCAACGGGCGTAGGTGTTTGATTATCATCTGGAATATTTATGTCCAGATCATCCAACGTATCATCAAAGATGTCTTACTGTTGTACTTCTTCTACATTTTGTTTCTCATTCTCTCTCATTTTTTCAACCACATACACCCTTAACACCAGCCTGGATGAATCACTAAGATAACCATGTAATTGAACCTGATCGGTTATTTTGAAAGGTAGTACCCTCTGATTTTCAAAGGAGTTATGCATGTAGCTGATGACAAGTTCTTTTGGTTGATAATTCAGTCCACAATAGCTGATGATTAAGTTCACAAAATTATTATATGAAATATCACTTTGGACTATCATAGCTATCATCTATTGCATTTTACCCTCCTTCCAATGCCATACGTATCGATTGCTCTTCTCGATCAATTGACCATGACAATCCACCCCTATTGTTATTGATCCCTCCATTGGTGGTACCTAAATACAGTCATTTGTTAAAAAAAGATAATAATGATATTATAATAAAATAAATAGTAATTTCATAGTGCCATAACATAAACCTCAACAGATATGTAATCTCATGCAACATATGAAAAATATGTTGCAATAAGTGATCAGTTGTAAAATATTACTTACCTGTTGGGATTCATGTTATGCTCCTGAAGCTGATTTTAATAGAGGAGTCATCTGTTGTAACAGGTGAATCATATATTGCAACAGACTACATCTGTTGCAACATATGAAGCGTCTGTTGGGATAGATGTTACAATCCTAAGGAACCTTTGAAGCTGATTCCAATAGATGAGTGACATGTTGCAACAGATAACTAACCTGTTGCGACAAATATTTACTCTATTATAACAAACAACACGTCTATTAGAATTGAGTTCAAGTTCTGTTGCAATAGGCTACTAATCTGTTGCGACAGATATTTACTCTGTTGAAACAGATGACGCGTCTGTTGAAATAGAGTTCAGGTTCTATTGCAATAGGTTACCAATCTGTTGCGATAAATATTTACCCTGTTGCAACAGGTAACTAGTCTGTTGTAAAAGAAATCTAGTCTATTGCAACAGATGGGTCATATGTTGTATGTTACGGCACTATAGAACCATAAATATGGATCCAACATATGAGTATTTCGTTACAACAGACGGCTCATCTGTCACAACAGATTAGAGTTCTATTTAAACAGATGGCTCTTATGTTGCAATCATGTTCGTGTGCTATCTATTGTTGAAAAAACAGCATAATAGCAATTACCCAGATGACAAATTCAACTAAAATCATAATTTGACTTACCAAAATCTCCTATGAAGTAATTAGGGGTGTGCATCGGTTGGTTCGATTCGGTTTTACATATTACCAATTTGGTTTATCGATTTTCAATTTTTAAATATGTTAAATCAATAACCAAACCAATAAGATATTTTTTATTGATTTTTGATTTACTGATTTTTAGTCCTTAACAGTTCGATTTTCGGTTTAACCGATAAGAAAATAATCATAAAATAGAAATAGTAGTAACTAACATGAAAAATAATCAAATCTTAGTTGCAAACAAAAATCCTACATAATGTGTTTTAATTTACAAGAATCTTAAAGTTTGAACTGAATGTTGTTAGGAGAAATTAAGAGTTTGTATAATTGAAATAATAGGTTTGTTAATTTGTAGAGATTAAAGAGAAATTAAGAAAAATATCTAATAAGTCATATATATATACATATATATATTCTTATTGGGTTATCGGTTTACCCAATAACCCAATAAGAAAGAATTGAACCGAACAATAACCCAATAATTTTTTTTATAAAACCATTAAAAAATCGTTAACCCAATAACAATAAAACAATAACAATTTTATCTATTCGGTTTATCGGTCGGTTCGATTTTTGCACAGCCCTAGAAGTAATGCCAAAGTGGAAAGTGATGTACGAAATAAAATTTGACCTAAGAAATTGGTTGAATAGCAGCAGTAGTGATAACAACAGCAACAATGGTCAACAAGAAGAAGATGAAGATGATAATGAAGTAGAAGATGATGCTAATGAAGAAGAAGATAATGATAATGAAGCAGAAGATGGTAATTAAAGCAGCAGCAACAATGAACAACAAAATCGCTAAGAGAGAGAAAACAATAATGGATGAGAAGAGAGAGAAATGCGACTTTTTATCCCTCCGTTTCTTGTTATATTAGCTTAACATTTGGATCAAAGTGTGAATTTAAAAACTTGTGGGATATTCTCAAATTTTTCCAACTTTCTTAATCCATAATAAAGTAATTGTCACCTCCACTCAATTATTAAGATTTGAGTCATCTATACCTCATTTTCAAACTCGTTTGTCACTTTTAACTCAATGCCCCAAGTTTCTTTGATCTGAATGCATTTTCTTTTACTAGTAATCTTTCTAGTAACTTCGCATTCGCTTATAGCACCATCATCTTGCTTTCTCCTACCGTAATCCAAAAGCAATGCCCGTATATTTATGGGGTTAGGGCTACTATTTATTTCTATTCTAGAGCTTTTCTTTGGAGTGTATTTCAATGAAGATTTTCTACTCACCATATTTGCTTCAATTTTTATTTTACAAAATGATTAAATCGTAAATATTAATTTAAGATAATTTGATCGTAAACATCAATGACGGATCCAGAAATTTTCTTGAGTGGGTTCGAAAAATGAAAATATAAATGTGTGACAAAGCCAACAAAATACAATTTGAAAGCCAACAAAATACAATTTGAAGGGATGTAACAGTATAGAGTCACGACAGATTTCTTAAGTAACAACAGTTGTACACAGGACAGATTTTTAAGAAAAAAAAACCTGCACACCCCTAGCGGGGATCGAACACGCGAAGTGGGTGAAGTAAGCTCACTGAGCTATCTAACAATCTTGTTTCAGGTGGTTCAAAATTATAAATGTACATAAATACAAATTTTCTACCTTATATATATAACATAATTTTTTGTCTAGGGAATTCGGGCGAACCCCCTGACAACCACGTAGGTCCGCCCCCGGTAAACACCAAGTTAAAAAATATCAATTTCTTTTGGAAATGATAACCTTTTTGTTTTGATAAAAGTTACGTGAATGAAAATATGACGAGGAAGGTAAATTACGTTGATCAAGGCTGGCTCAAGAGTAAAGCTAGTAAAGCGTTTGCTTTAGGTCCCAAAAAATTTAATATAAATTTGTGATTTTAATTTCACTTAAAATAATATTAAGATTGTAAAATATAAAACGTACAAACTTTAGATTAAAAAAGAAAGAAAAACCATCTACATTTTCTTAAAAAAATATTTTAGAACTTTTTATCGAATCTTCATATTAATAAATAAAGTTTCCATAATAATATTCAAGGTAATGCATTGTAAACAAATGAATAACATCTTATAAATTAAAATTAGTCTTTACTTTGATAAATAATAATATTACTATGTGAAGTTAAATGGTTAATGTCTTCTAAGAATACTACACTAAAAAGAGTACAACAACAACAAACCCAGTGTATTCCCACATAGTGAGGTCTGGGGAGGGTAAGATGTACGCAGTCCATACCTCTACCTCTAAAGAATTAGAAAGGCTATTTTCGATAGACCCCAGCTCGAGACACGGAATACTAAACAAATTCATAGTAAAGCATGGAACAAGATGGCATAACATAAATACGACACTCATAAGTAATAGTAAACAGAGAAAAGTAAACAGACTCGTAATAAAGCATGAAACAAGGTATCATAACAAGAATAATACTCTCACCAAGTAATTCCCTACACTAGCGACCCAAACTGACCCTAGCCTTCTGCCCTAATTCGCGTCTTCCAGATCTTCCTATCTAGGGTCATGTCCTCAGTGAGCTGTAATTGCTCCATGTCCCGCCTAATCACCTCTCCCCAGTACTTCTTCGGCCTACCCCTACCTCGCCAAAAATCATTCAAAGCTAGCCTCTCACACCTACAAACTGGGGCATCCATGCCCCTCCTCATCACGTGTCCGAACCATCTCAATCGGACTTCCCGCATCTTATTCTCCATTGGAGTCACACAACCTTCTCCCTGATAGTCTCATTCCGAACTCTATTCCCCCTAGTCAGCCCACACATCCAACGCAACATCCGCATTTTCACCACCTTCATTTTTTGAATGTGGAAGTTCTTAACTAGTCAACACTCCGCTCCATACAACATGGTAGGACGAACTGCCACCCTGTAGAATTTGCCTTTAAGCTTGGGCGGCACCTTCTTATCACACAGCACCCCCGAAGCAAGCTTCCACTTCATCCATCCCGCCTCAATACGGTGCGAGACCTCCTCGTCAATCTCACCATTACCCTGAATCACGAACCCGAGATACTTGAAACTATCCCTCTTACATACCACCTGTGATTCCAACTTCACTACCACCTCATTCTCCAGCCTCATGTCACTAAACTTGCATTCCAAATACTCTGTCTTGCTCCTACTCAACCTAAACCCTTTAGACTCAAGAGTTTGTCTCCACACCTCTAATTTATCATTCACACACACACCCTCCCCCCCCCCCACGTCTCATTAATCAAAACAACATCATCTGCAAAAAGCTTACACCAAGACACCTCTCCTTGAATACGTCGCGTCAACACATCCATCACCAAAGCAAACAAAAAGGGACTAAGAGTAGATCCCTGATGAATCCTGTCAAGACAGTGAAATGCTCTGAGTCTCCTCCCGCCGTCCTCACCTGAGTTTTAGCTCCATCATGCATGTCCTTAATTGCTCTGATATATGCCACCGAGACTCCACTCACCTCCAAGCATCTCCAAAGCACCTCCCTGGGGACTTTGTCGTATGCCTTCTCCAAGTCGATAAACACCATGTGCAGGTCCTTCTTCCTTTCCCTATACTGTTCCACCAGCCTCCGTACCAGGTGAATTGCCTCCGTCGTCGAGCGACCAGGCATAAATCCAAACTGGTTCTCCGAAATAGACACTATCTGTCTCAACCTCACCTCGACCACTCTCTCCCAAATCTTCATAGAGTGACTCGATAACTTAATACCCCTATAGTTATTGCAACTCTGAATGTCACCCTTGTTCTTATAAAGAGGGACCATAGTACTCCACCTCCAAGCCTCGGGTATTTTCGTCATCTTGAAAATTCCGTTAAACAATCCAATCAACCACCTTAAACCAGCCTCGCCAAAAAACTTCCAAAAATCCACAGGTATCTCATCAGGCCCCGTCGCCCTACCCCTTCGCATCCTGCGAACAGCTTGTCTAACCTCCTCTACCTTAAAACGTCTACAATAACTAAAATCCTGACACTCCTCTGAGTGCTCCAGCTCCCCTAACCCAATAGCTCTATCCCCTTCGTCATTCAAGAGCTACGACAGTCATCTATTCTTAACGTGGCCGTCCTCCACCAATACTGTACCGTCCTCCCCCTTAATAAATCAAAAATAACTTTAAATTATTCATAATGTTTTTACTATGCGCATATATTTAAGGCCTCATATTAACATTTGGCTAAGTTACAAAGATAGGAGTTAAGAGAAAGAAATTCAAACACACAGAAAAAAACAACAACAATACAAAGAGAGGAGTTAAAGAGAAAGAAGTTCAAACACACAAAAAAAAATAACAACAAAAAAAAAGATAGATAAATACGATTGCCAAAAAATCAGCCTTTAAATTATATCCCAAAAAAATAAATTCAAATCCTTAAATCTCGATAAATGAGTCATTTCAGTAAAAGTTTTAACTTTTTACATGAAAATAAAAGATATATTTTGTAAATAAAAAATAGTATATTTATATTTTGTAATATTTACTCTTAAATAGTATATGAATGAATGTGATTTCCTCAAATTCTCTTATACAATTAGTCTCTTATACAATTAGAGTTTTTCTTATACAATTAGAGTTGTGAAGAACTAATTATATACAATTAGTCTCTTATACAGTTAGAGTTTTTCTTATACAATTAGAGTTGTGAAGAACTAATTATTAACAAGAATCTCTTATACAATTAGAGTTTTTACTAATATAGAATAATATATTAACCGTATTTTTTAGCCCAAAATCAAACAAAGGATATATTCGATTTATTTTCAATTGTTGAAGGGTGTTTTTGACTTTTTTTCATGTTTAATTTATACGGTTGACATACAATTAGAATAACGGGAACTACAACTAATTAATTTTGAGATCCGTCTTCAACGCCAATGCAAAAACAACATTTTATTATGAGAATGAAACTCAATCCGACATTAGTTTTTAAAGCATGAAATCGAATTAATCGAGTAAGGGGATTTTGAACCCAAATAACTTTTAAAAAAAAAAAAAAAAAAAAGTTTACATGAAAACCTAATATGGTGACCTGAAATCGAGCAATAACTTTACAGCCCACAGTGTCGAAATTATGTAAAGTTTAAATCCAAAACAACCAGAATAAATAATGTTCAACCCAATCCTTAAACTAGCTAAAATGTCAAACAGCTATAGATTAGGTTCTGATAACAATCGAATATGCGGAAGCAGTTGAAAGTAACAGAACAATGAAGAGTAAGTATGGAGGTAGAGATAACAAGCAAATTGAAATAGCAATCAAATCATAAAATGAATCCAAAATAGAGAAAGAAAATCAAAAAAGGTCATTTCCTGAAGAGATACATGGCTCAAATTCAGTAAAACCCTTAATAAGCATCCTAAAACTATCTATTGAAAATATTCTTTAGAATGCTAAAGGTCTAGCGGTCAATGAAGTTGATCAAGCACCATGATGTATAAAGTTCATATTCTAACAAAGACGAAACACTCATCTATTCCAACCTAAAGGACAGAGTTACCTCATATCGTAGGCTGTTGGTGGTGGAAAGTGTTAAATATCTTGTGGACTAGCCTAAGGGTGTTACTAATTATAAAAATGGTCAAATAGGCATTAGGACTTTATTTCAAAACTAGTCATTCTTTGGATCTTGATCCTTGATCTCTTGAAGAGGCCCTGAAATAAACTTCTTTGATCTTGGTGAGGTCTGTCTTCATGAATTCTTTTGATGCAAAAAGTGAATTGATCAGTTTACTTTCATCTTCTAATTTTGCCTTCCTTTTAGGCTCATCATCATAACTTGTATTAAACATGTCATGCATTGAAACCCAATCACCAAAAGGACTATTATCAACACTAGAGATGATCAATTGATGATCTACATTCTCATGAGCAATTGCATTCTGAATAAAAGGATGATGAATTAGTGCATCCATAGTCAATAATCTACCAGGATAATCACAAAGCAAACAGTTGATCACAAAATCTTTAGCCATCTCAGAAACATTGTCCAAAAACTCATCAGAATAATAACCACAAAGCCCCACTCGATATTTCTCAATATGCTCAACGTACCAGGTTGGATCCCCAGTGAGCATCTTTACAACAAGACACCCTATAGAACACACGTCGAAAACTTGACCTTTTACATGAATCTCATGACTTGCTACTTCTGTGCCTCTCAACGCAGATCCAAAATCAGCAATCTTTAATAACTGATCTCCCGGGAAAACGACAATATTACTCGGCTTGATATCACAATGAACAAACCCCTTGCTATGAACATGACGAATCCCCATTAGGAGTTGATATGCATAGCGAGCTACTTCTAGTTCCAGAATTCCTCCATTAAGAAGTATAAAATCTCGTAAAGTACCGCAAGGAGCATACTCAAGCAAGAGATTGTACGTCTTCTTACCATACTCAACACTCTCGTCTTCCCCAAAACATCGAACAATGTAAGGCGAACCTTTTAGTTCGTTCAAGATTTTTCCTTCTTTTCGTAGTACAGATGAATTCTCAACTTCTGCGGATTTGACTGCAGCCTTTAAAGAACTCGTGGTGGAAGAATCCGCAGGCACAACCAAATGTACCGGGCCATAAGATCCAACCCCAAGAACGTACTGTTTTTTCCAAAGCATGTTGTAATTTTAGTTCTTTCAATTTAGAATGAATGGATGGAAGAAGCTGTATATACATGGAAGAGGCTCTTAAAATATACCTTTTTGTACTCTGATGGGATTCAAACTCCTTTAAAAATATACTCTCTCTATATATATATATTAAGTATGTTACTTGTGTTTTTTTTCCCCTAAAAATAGCAATTATATTTATAGCAAAAAATCAAATCCTATAATTTAGGAAGTAATTATCATATTTTGAATCCTCCAAATTTCCTTCCCTTATCGGTTACTGTCTTAACTAATTGTCCGTCTTCCCTTTAAGCTGGCAGTCACTCTCCCTCTCTCCGGGTTATTTTTAAAAACTTATATCATATCAATTTTTGGGTTATTTTATTTATATATTTAAAAAAGAAAATATATAAATATATCTCTCAACTTTGATAAATGATACAAATATATCCATTATTTTATTTTAGGTACAAATATATTCTTATTAATGAAAAGATACATACATAAACTTTGAGAAATGGTACAGATATACTCTCCGTCATACTTTAGGTATAAATATACTCTTATTGTTAATGAAAAAATACATATATACCCTTCTCACTAACGACTCACTAATGGCAAAACATATGTCACAATCCTGTTCATTTGGCCTTTTTTAATTTAATTTATCCCAACCTCACCGCAAAATAATTCTAATTTAACTCATAACTCGATCCGGTCTAATAGAAAGATAAAAAAGGACAATCCGGTGCACTAAAGCTATCGTTATGCGCGGTATTCGGGGAAGGGGCCCACCACAAGGGGGTAATCGTACGCAGTCTTACCTTGCATTTCTGCCAGAGGTCGTTCCCAAGGCTTAAACCCGTGCACTCTTGATCACATGGAGACAACTTTACCAGTTACTCCAAGGCTCCGCTTCCTAATAGAAAGATAAAGAGAGAATAAATGTGCATGAATAGAGATGCGTCTTGAAGATTCTATTTGATCAGGTCGGATTTTGAGTTATTAGTTGGATCGGTTTGTCGATTAAACTAAAATTATTTTCAGATAGGGTAGAGATAGAAGAATGAGAAAATTTCAGAAATAACAACTATAGAGTCTTAATTGTACCTTTTATAGCAATAGTTTCATAATTACGAAAAATAGCAAATTGTATTTTATATTTAAGTAAACTGTTGCTATACAAATACATATACAACAAGATTTACTGCCCTTGTTTTACTCAAATTAGTTGAGTTAAATAAGGAATAATTATTTCATCTAATTAAATTCTCATAAATTACTCTAATTTAAATTAGTAGATTTCTTTTCCAAATCAAACTCAAATATGAAGATTATTATTTCCATGATGTTTAAAATATCATTCTCTTATATCTCTAACTATTTTTCTTTGTGTTATAAATGTATTTACATTATAGTGAATGTCTATCAAGATCTACTTTGATATCTATTAGGATTTAAAGCATCTGTCTTTTACTTAGACTAAGAGTAAATTTTTCTTTTAAATAGAGGAGTTTTATTCATTGTATTCTCAATCTTATAATCCTTCATCCATCAAGAGAAATAAAGAAGTCTCCCTCTCCTCTCTCTATTTATTCTTCTTGTTCTTTCTTTATATTTCATAACAGCTTGTTAGTTTTTTCATTTTTTTTAATCTTTTTTTAATTTTAATTTCTTTTTCTTTTTCATTTTTTTCTTTCCACTTTATTTTCTCTCTTCTACTTCTCTTTTTTTTCCTTTTTCATTTATTTATTTATTTATTTATTTTTTCTTTTTTCTTTTTTTGTTTTCTTTTTTTTTTCTTTTCTCATTTTCTTCTTCTTCTTTTTTTAATTTTTTTCGCTATTTTTTTTACTCTTCTATTTCTAGTTTCTATTTCACATCTTCTTTTTTTTCCTTTTTCACTTCTTCTTTTTTCGAATTTTTATTTTTCATTTTTTTTCTAGTTTTTTTTCTTTTTTCTTTTTTTTACTCTTCTATCTCTATCTTTCATTTTTAAAAGACAAATATCTATATCATATAAACATATTCAAAAAATATACAAAATAAATAGACATACAGATTTGCATATGTATTTACGGTAAAAAAAAACATACATATATATTTGCATATGTATTTACAGAAATATATATTTGACTCACATGTATATATAAACATATAGGACACAAAATCTCTGTAACAAAAATGACAATTATATACATATACATATAGGTAATTAAAAAAACAAATGATACATATCTTAAACAGTAAAAGAAAACAAAGAAGTACATATGTTACCCTCTAAAATGGCATAGTATGTACAGTTCAAAGACAAATCCAATGTCATATAAAATACATATAGCTCTGCATATGTATTTACAGAATACATACCTAATCTATATGTATATTCTTATTTTATATGAGTCACTTTTGTATTTCAGATATATCCAGATCTGTATGACTATGTATTTTGAATGTTTTTTGAATATGTGTATGTGATATACATATTTGTCTTTAATAAAAGTTAGAGATAGAAGAGTAAAAAAACAAGAAACAAAAAAAAAAAAGTGAAAAGGAAAAAAAAAAAAGAGGAAGAAAGAGAAATAGAAGTATAAAAATAAAAGAAAAAAAGAAACAAAATAAAATAGAAAAAAGAAGAACAAAACGAAAATAGAAAGGAAAAAAAGATATGAGAAAGGAAAAAAAAAAAAGAAAACAAAAAAGAAAAATAGAAGAGAGAAAATAAAGTGGAAAGAAAAAATGAAAAAGAAAAAGAACTCAAAATAAAAAAATAAGATGAAAAAAATTAATAAGAAAAAAAAGGTAGAGATATAAAAGAGTGAAATACAGTAATGATGTTTTATATTGAAATCTTGAAGTTCAAATATGAAAAAGGGGAAAAAAAGAAAACAAAAAATTAAAAAAACGAAAAAGAAAAAAAAAGAAATAGAAGAGAGAAAATAAAGTGAAAATAAAAATAAATAAATAAATAAAATGATAAAAAAATAAGATGAAAAAAAATGGGTAAAAGATATGGCTATATTTGGGGAAGGTAAAATAGTAAAGTGAAAATACGAAAATGTAAAGTAGAGAGAGTAAGACATGTACTTGCCTGTTAATGAGTAAAATAATGTTACTCTTGCTATAAACTGTAATTTTATAAAAGTGTTGCTATTTATTGTAATTATAGTCTTTAGTATGCTACTTTCTGTAATTTTTCGTACAATAAATTAAAAAACGACAAATGAATAAGATTGTGACATGTATCCTGTCATTAATAAGAATGGCATGGATGTATCTTTTCATTAACGACAAAGGTATATTTATACCTAAAATATAACAAAGAATATATTTGTATCATTTATCTATCTTTTCATTAACGGCAAGGGCATATTTATACCTAAAGTATGACGGAGGATATATCTGAACCACTTATTGAAGTTCATGAGTATATATGTACTTTTTCATTAATGGCAAGGTATATTTATACTTAAAGTATGACGGAAAATATATCTATACTGTTTATTAAAGTTAAGAGGTATATTCGTACCTTGTGCGTATTTAAAATTAGATTTCTCCAATGGTCCCATCACCTCGTTTACTTCTTCTGTAAGTATTCAATAATCTATACACCTAATACCTTAAAACTTGCTTTCAAAGTTCGTTGAAATACCTCATGACCTACAACTCAAGACGTTAGATTTAATTTAATTTCAATACAAGTAACACAATACATTTCAAAGTTGCCTTTGATTATTAATCACCTATTGACTCATAGTAGTGTTCATCCAAAAAATTGCAGAACCATTACACCTTTTGTGGTCTTTTTAACTTTTGAACCCTACTTGCCCTAGGCAGAATTCAAGGTTAAAAGTAAGACGCGTAACCTATGGGCCATATGACTCATGAGGCAAGCGAGGGGCAACACTCGTTAAACTTAAAGCTTGGGACAAAACACAAAAATTTAAGACTTCCCAGGCCTAGGCAAAAACAATAATATTTCATTATTTTTAAGTTAAATTATAAAATATACTGGCTTAAAATTTATTCAATACTGTTTGATATTCTCAAACTACTACCTTTGTCAACATAAACATGGGTAGATGCCATACACTTACACACATACATTTAGTCCAAATTCATAAATTACTGTTCTCTCATCACACTTTTCTCCTGGGTAATTAAACCGCCATTTAATCCATGCAAGGTGTTGCTGAACCAATTGAACCTTCACAGAAGATGTTCCATGAACTCAATAGTCGATGATTAAGTCCTATTCAAATCATAAGCTCCAACTGCAAGTGGAGTAACTTCTAGACGTCCACATATATGTTTATAGCTATTATATGTTACGTAGCCTTCTAAAACTTTTTGAAGATGGAAACACATTATGAGTCGGCAAAAACGTTCTCATTACCAGTCTTAGTTGATTTCAAATCAACACTAATCTAGTGTATCATGCACATTTGGATGCAATGAATTTAGATAAAGAGGTGCGCTTCTATCACACATTCAACTCAAGAAAACGATGCCTTATAAAGAGCATAAATAGACGAGAGAAGTAGGAAACCCAGAAATTCAGAACATATCCAGACTTCCGTATAGAATTGGTTTCTAGCTAAATGAAGAACAGAAAAAGGACAGAAGCAATCAAAGAGACATGATTGAAATTCAGCCAACAGCTAACAAATTACTGCACAGATATAGTAGAATCCTTGACGGAAACTGGCGTAAGAAGAATAGCCCAGAGCAGTGAGGTCATATCACAAGAATCTCAATCAGCTGAACATCTTGGGTGTAGGCAGTCAAAGCAAGCTCTTCGACTGGAAAGGCCAATGGCAAGGGGTCCTCTACATTCATGCATAGCATTCTACAATTTTGATTAGCGAAACTACTACAGGACACCCCACACTATGTATGTCAGAAAATGAAAAAGAGAAATCAACCCAAAAAAAGAAGAATGAAGTAAACAAAAATAACTATGATGGTTTTTAAAGATTAAAACGGGGTGTCACAGGCCCACCTTTGAAAACACAAGACACTAGCTTTGTGCGGGGAAGTAGGAAAAGTAACTTCAAATTTCAAAATATATCACTCTATTGCAAACATTCTAATAAAATTGTAACCAGCTCTCAATTGACAGAAAGAAATTACGGAGATCCCTTATAAGAGGACCAATATTTTGACAGGTGATATTGAAAGAGTGGGTGAGAAAAGGGGGGCAAAGCAAAATGAAACAGCCATCATATAAAGTCAAACGGAACCAAAATTCAAATGAGCTTATAGACTCAGACACTGCCCTGTGAACCCAAATGGTGCACCATTCACAATTTAGTTTAAAGGAGAACATCAAATCCCCAACCTCCTTGGAACAGATTGTACCTGCCAGTCAGTCGTGTGTCATGCCATTCCTCATCCTTAATATGAACTTAAAGAAATACCACTATAATTTGAAGTGAGGCACGTCATATCCGGAGAGATTCAAGAAACAGAAGCATCTAGCGAGGTAGCCAGCTGGGATCAACAATCTTCAAAATTGAAGATCCCGCAGCAGGGCAGTGAAGAACGAAACCACAGAGTGTAGAAGCAGAAAACCAATGAAGCAGTACCAGGAAGACACCTCGGCACAAGAAAAAAAAAAACATAAATCTTTAGCAACATTCATTGTGATTATCTTCATAAATAACAGCTACCATGATATCCAAAACATAAGTCCATATGATATTAGTTTCTTAAAAACAGTAAAAACAAAACCAACACTTAGGATACCAAAGCAAGAACTGAAACTTAAAAACCACCAGTTTAAGCTGAGGGCACGGCCTCACTTACACAGCTGTGATTAAGTCAAGGATAGTAACACAAATCGGAAACTCCTGGATATGTCAGGCTATCATCTCTTTCATTCAGCTTCGGCTTCTGTGACGCTCTCTTAGTCCGTTTCTGCATATAAACAGCATATAAAATAAGAAAAAGAATGACTTAGTCATAATCTTTAGGAAAAAGCAAATAACATCCAACCACGAAAATAACTTGTAGCATATCTTCAGATGCTAACACAGTATATACATTATAAAAGAGAAGTCTCAGTTGTGTTCACATAACATAAGAACCCAAAATATGCAAATAAAGACTTTACCCATTAACATATGGAGCTTCATCTCTGCCACGGTATGGAGAACGGCTATAGCTGCGACCACGTGGTGACGGGCTTCGGCGCCTAGGGGAACGCCCATGAGGACTGTAACTCCTGCTTCAAGGAAGGGGGAAATCAGATGAAACGGAGAGAAGATTATCACAAATATTGAAAGGATCACTAATTGTTAACCGATTTCTAGTCAGTGATAATCCTTCAGTTTCTCACCTACGGCCATAACTTGGGCTCCTGCGGTATCTAGGAGGGCTCCGACTTCTACGTCTTCCTAGACCTCCTCCACGCGGATTTCTGCACTCACGAGCAAAATGACCAGACTCACCACACTCATAGCACTTCAAATCAGAGCCTCCAGATCGACCTCGACCCCCTCCACGGCCCCCACCACCTCCTCCTCTAGAATTATGTGAAAGTTCCACCCTCCATCCATTCTTACCTATTATTTCATAGAATCAGGGATAAAATACCATCAAATGATTGTTTCATAACTCAACATTTCACCAGTGATTAGAAATGCGAAGGTGAGAAACAAATAGACAGAAACCCATGTATAGACTAAGGTTTTAGCTCAGAGCAAGGCCGGAAATAGCATGACAATCACAAATATAAAAGAAACACGTTCAAAAAGCTTCATAATATGCATCAGTTTGTTCAAACAGTCAAATGACCATACCATCCAGCTCTTTGATTGCATCTTGTGCATCCCGTCGATCATCAAAGTCAACAAAAGCATAGCCAGGGGGGCGTCTTGCAACCCAAACACTGTCAACAAATCAGTGAGTTAAGAATGATAGACTTGAAGCAGTTAAATATCATAAATATTATATTTAAGATTGCAAGTGAACTGCAACTAATGCTCTTAAGAGAGAAAACCTTATGAGGGAATGGCTCCACCAAACCAGGCTAGACACTCCAAGTCGTCAACTAACAAAAGAAAATTTTATTTATGACTTCATTGTGTATGCAGTATGCTAGGGGAAATGTACATACCAAAAGTTAAGACTCCTATTTGGAAGTTCTGTGATATATATATATATATATATATATATATTCTTTTGAAAATGGTAACAATGTAATGGAGAAATGGAACATGAGGACTTCCCAAGGAGTCACCTTCCTAGTGCTACTCTAGCCCAAGCATAATGTTTACAGAATTATTTACATCAGCATTTGCTTAAAGCATTAAATACAGCTTTGACTTGTATGAACTGATCAATACGTTAAAAAGGCAGAGAAAATCCAAACTGCCTTTCAGAATCCTCACCTCGCCAATTAATGTAAAATGTCAATATATGTTCTCCATGCGTATAGGGTTTGTTTTCGTTTTCAACTGGTCACTCCAAAACGATTCCTCTCTTTTCCCGTAAGCGCAAATCAATTTGCTCAAGAAAAATATCTGTAATGTTTTCATTCTTTATGCAAAGAATAACAACGCAAAGAGTTCAGCTTTTTTTTCTTTCTGGCCAACTTCTAATCACAAGCCCATCTCTCTTCAACCAAGACCCTAATAAATTTAGTTCATTCTAAGATAATGCGCTCAACTTCCTCTAAAAACTTGTTAGCATGACCAGAAAGGTAGACATGAAGCATCTTTCCATCTTCTTGTAAAACACCAGGAGACAAAGGCACATCCAGGCTGTTCAGCCATAAGAGGTATAACAAATTAGGACTTCATGTTACAAACCAAATAGGCAAAATTTATTAACATTATGGGACACAATTGTGTGGCGTAGTGGTCAATGAAGTGGGCGCAGGTCAAATCCTGGCGAAAAGAAAAAAAACACTAGATGGTCCCTTCCCATTTGTCTAAGCATTGATAGACTGAATTAGCTGGTACCTTGCAGAAGGTAGCAAGTACCTAGTAGAATAGTCGAGATGGACACATACCAGCTCAAACACCATCTGTATCCATTTAAAAAAAAATACTATTATTATAAGTTGCTTTTTATTATTATTATAAGTGTGCTCACATCTTCCACCCTAATGTTAAAAGAACCGATTTAAATCCAAATCTCAAACAATAATTAGGTGTATAACGTAGATAAAGGAATCAATAATAATGGGCTTTAGTCGCCACGTCAATGGCCCAAGACGGTATGCCGCAACAAAAAAAAAAACGAAATATCAAAACAAACTGCACAAAATCCAATTATGATGGGTATTAATATCTCAAAATTTCAACAAGTGCAGGTGAGGATGACGGTAAAAGATAACGGAAAGTTCAATTGCCCAATACAACCATGCCTACCAAACATGAAGAGATGTAAAATCTTGGAACTACTTTACCTTCTTATAACTCCAAAGATGCGAAATTCATCTTCAAGCTCTCTTTCACTGACCCTAGGGTCCAGATTTCCAACATAGACTCTTGACATCTTCAATACACACCTATTGGGAAAACAGAAAAGTACGTCAACTCTTAACAATTAATATCTTCATCAAGAAATCTAAATACCCCTCACAAACAAACATTTTCCTTCTAACATAATAATATCGTCAAACTATAAGCCATTCTTTACACTTAAAAACTAAGTTACTCAGACTCTTCACTTTCGGTGCCGCAACCGTGTCGACACGACATGGGTGTGGGTGTGGGAACCGTACCCGATCTGGTCAACTAATTATGGGTACTGTTAGAGTATGGGTAGGAATAGGAATAGCATATAAAATCCTACTAGGAAAAGGATTGTAATGTAGTGTCCTATTAGGAAAAAGATTGGAATATATTGTCCATAAATAGGACCTCAATGTAATAATGTAGTTACAACAATTCAATAATATTTTTCTCTTATATTTCTCACATGGTATCAAAGCTTTCACGATCTTGATAAAGAATCAAAGAGTCTCCGCTGCCGGCGGGCGGCTATAATCCATATATCCCGCCCGTCTGGCCAATGATTATGTTAGTAAAAGTTGGGTCACTGACTCATTGTGTATCTTTCTAGTGACTATTTTCTCATATCTTTGCATAGCATCATGCATCTGTCCGGTGACTACTTTTTCATTTCTATTTTTCTTAGCACCGTACTTCTTTTCAATGACTATTTTCTCATATTTGATTTGCGTAGCACCGTGCATCTTTCCGAACTACTGTCTCATATCTGAGTTGCATAGCACCATGCATCTTTCTAGTGAACCCTCAGATTTAATTTACATAGTTCTGTACGGCTTTCCGGTAACTCCTCAGATCTTTTTCAATAGGGTCGTGCCATCATTCCGACCCTGCCCATATAATTTCTCTTTTCCAGTAGGATCGTGCCGTCATTCCGACCCTACTAATATAATTTCTATTTCTCAATAGGGTCGTGCCATCATTCCGACCCTACAGATATTTCTCTTTTTCAGTAGGGTCGTGTCATCATTCCGACCCTACCCATATACTTTTTTTTTTTCCTCAGATTGTAGTCACTTTTCATCCATCAAATCTAATAATCCGGCGTGAGCATGTTTCGGCTAAGTTTCCAGTGACTTTCATGTTCAAGATTTACTCGTCTCTTGATTTCGAGATGACCCGTATATTTTATACCAGTTTTCGGCAATTTTCCAGCGACACATGACTTTACGGCAAGATTTACTACTTTTCGGATCATTTTTCCAGTTTTTTCCGTTTCAATTGAGGTCTCCCAGACGTCCAAAGCAGTCCTTATTAATTTTCTTGCAGATATCTTCACCAAGTCCCTCACCGATTCTCATATTAGTTATATCCATAACAAGCTTGGTACATATGTCTTCTATGCACGAGCTTGAGGGGGAGTGTTAGAATATGAGTAGGAATAGAAATAGCATATAAAATCCTACTATGAAAAGGATTGTAATATAGTGTCCTATTAGGAAAAAGATTGAAATATATTGTCTATAAATAGGGTCTCAATGTAATAATATAGTTACAACAATTCAATAATACTTTTCTCTTATATTTCTCACAGGTACTTTGACCAAAATCGACTGGGAAAGTCCTAACAGATTTAAGAAATTTTGTAATCAAAACAAAAAACTAAGGTGAAATTAAAGAAAATGAAATACCTTGTATATAGAAATTTCTATGTTATTGTTTTTTCTTTTATCTTCTTTTAGGATTTTCTTCTTGAACAATATTTTCTCCTCAAGTTTTCAACATGTTTTCAACATAATATCTCATAATTTATGTTTTATAACTCTATTTTTAGATATTTAAATTATTTTTCGCCGAATCCACGCACCTATATCCATCCCTAGATCCATATCCCTGAAATCTTTACATTGAGACTGTGAAGGATCCGACCTCTAGATCCGTACCCGAATAGGACACCCGCACCCGAGTCCGAGCAACTTAGCTTAAAAATACATATTTTCCAGATCCTCATAGTTTGCAAAATGCCTTTACAAAAATACTTTAAAATATGCACCAAATATATGGAATACGTACAAGATAAATAAATATTGAAGAATTTTAAATAAATGAAACCTATGTTGCTCGAACTCTCCAAAAATGATGTTGCACTTGTGTCGGATCCTTAAAAACTGTGCTACTTTTGAAGGATCTGCTATAACAACGTTTTTCAAAGGAAGATGGACTCTATCCCATTCACCTAAATTCGACCAAAAAAACCACTCTCTCTACCCCAATTTATGTGGCACGTTTGAAATTTCAAGACAATCAAGTTTTTCTTTGACCGGAATTTCTTCATATATGTCTTTTAAATATTTTAAGTTGTTAATTATTATGATTTAACACGTTTTCTAATATATAAAAATTATTTTAAAAAACTTAAACCTTCAATGTCTAAATTCCTAGTCAAAGTTCAGAAGATTGAATCTCAAATTTCCAATTGTGCCATATGTATTGGGACAGAGGAAGCATTACATATCTAACAACTAAAGAAAAAAAGTAATGCAACTAAAGCAGCTCTTAAACAACAGTTCAAGAAACTACGAACAGCAATCAATCATATGCTCTTCCGCAACACAAAATTATTGGCCTAATTTCACAACGTTTCCAAGAAAAATAAGACATTTTTTTTTCAAATCACTGAAAATTTTAGAGAGAAAAACTGAATAAACAGCTCATATATAAACTGAACGAGCTATGCATAAATTTACGAGTTTCAATCCAATGAAAACCTAGATACATCAACAGCTCAAAAAATCCTTGCGTCAATTTCCAACAACAACAACATACACAGGTGTCATATTTCTGCCGAAGAAATATATGATGCAAAAAAGGAAAGGGAAGGATGAACAGACATCTTTTCCCGATTCAACCAAAAATTAAGTAAGAAAAAGAGTTAATACACAGCTAAAATTTACTGCAAGTTGTTGAAGATACTCAAAGCTGGAAACATATGACAAGTAAATTGAAGAATGTAGATAATGAACAAGATCAGAAGAACCTTGGGCAACTTGTCAAAGATTTATTACACAAGTAATCTGTACAACCCTAAAAGTTGCAGAAGAATAACAGAGTTATTTTTTCCGACAATAAGATAATTATCAAAATTGGGAAAGGAGAGGCATACCTGAAACCCTAGCGGAACACAACACTGAAGAAAGGGCTCGATTTGGTGGTCTGTTGTACCAAAAAAGGGCTCACCGTATAATATATCCAAGTCCTGCATTTATACTTCGGGTTATTTACACTTTTATCCCTGTGTTATTCTTACTTTTTAATTTGCTAAAAAAGAAAAAAAAAAGTGTCGTGAAATATAAAGAAAGAACAAGAAGAATAAATAGAAAGAAGAGGGACACTTCTTTATTTCTCTTGATGGATGAGAGATCATAAGATTGAGAATACAATGAACAAAACTTCTCTATTTAAAGGAAAAATTTACTCTTAGTTTGAGTAAAAGACAAATGCTTCAAATCCTAATAGATATCAAAGTAAGTCTTGATAGATATTCACTATAATGTAAATGCATTTATAACACTTCTCTTGAATGTCTAATTAGTAGATAATGTGTCTCGTTAAAACCTTACTAGAAAAATCCAGTGAGAAAAAATCTAGTGAAGAAAAAAGAGTATACATCTCTAACAATATGCATATAGGTCGCCTCATTAAAAACCTTATAAGGAAAACCCAGTGGAATAAAACCTCGTTAGAAAAAAAGAGTACAGCGCGTATTAACTCTCCCTAATGAGATCATCCTTAAACATTTGCATCCCGATCTTGTGCACCGTCTTCTTGAAAGTTGCAATTGGAGGAGACCTGGTGAATAAATCAGTCACATTGTCACTTGAACGAATCTGTTGCATGTTAATATCATCATTCTTTTGTAACTCATGTATGTAGAAAAACTTTGACGAAGTGTGCTTCATTCTATCTCCTTTTATGAATCCTCCATTAAGATATGCTATGCATGCTGCATTATCTTTGTATAAAACTGTGGGTACATTATCACATTTTAAATCACATTTTTCTCGAATGAGATGTATCATGGACCTCAACCATACATATTCTCAGCTTGTTTTATAAATAGTTATTATCTTAGCATGGTTCAATGAAGTGGCTACGATAGACTGCTTTGTATATCTCCAAGATATGGTAATATCCTCACATGTAAACACATAGCTTATTTGAGATCGAGCTTTATACAGGTCAGATAAGTACCCAGTATCAACATAACCAACAAGATTAAGACTGCAGGCTTTAGAATAAAATCATGTGTTTGATCTCATTTCGATGTCTCCTAATAGAAGCAGAACTATATCTTGCTAACAAATTAACTGAAAAGGCTATATTAGGCCTTGTAGTATTTGCAAGATACATTAGTACACCAATTGAACTAAGATATGGTATTTCAGGACCAATCCAATTCGGTATGTTTCGCATTTTAGCAAATAATCTTATTGCTTTTGAAAACTGTCCAAGAGTTTTAATGATTTTCAAGCTATAAGCTTATACAATATAAGAATTCTAAATAAGTTTTCCAGAAATTTTTATATGCTTCAAACATTTTGAATCCTTAGAAAGTTTTATATGAATTTTGTCAAGTGACAATATTCAACATGTCATATGTGACATCTTCAAGTGTATGGACTGTAAATAAAATAAGTTTTATACTTACCAAGATGCATCATTTCATGTCACTTGATAAATGTTTCTACACCAGCATGCTTAAATAAACGTGGAATTTAGATCCTAGTAATTTTTTATAATATTGCGCCAATATCGTATCAAAGATATCGTTAATGATATATCATTTTGTATCGGTTCATAATGCGACATAACAATTTGCGATCTCTTCACTTCATTATTATTCAGGTACCTGAACCTTTCATAAGGTTTCATGAAGTGTTATGTCGTAAACTCTTTAATAGCACATTGCCTTCTTATTATGATTATTTGCACCTTATTTCATTTGGAACCGATTAGTCTACCATGTTTCATGCATGCATAGACTTTCTCCTTCAAAAACACAAAATAGGAGCACTTGCAACTTAAATATGAGATGCTTTCGGCATATGACTTGAATTATCTTTTGAATGAGGATTTGATGATAATTCCTAACATATTTCATAGCTGCATATAATCTCCCCCTTATGTTAGAAAAACTAACATACATCCTCCATTTTCTTTGAGGATTTCATCTTTGTGCATCTCGGTATATTCATTAATCATATATTGCACATCAAAATTAGTAGATGAAATAGTTGGTTCCTGACCTTGAACCAATTAAGAGGGAAGAAATAATCATAATTTATTGGTTTAATGTCTATTGTATGCAATATATCATATTTCAGACCAACACATGAAGTTTTGTTCTCATTAGTAATGGTTTAGTTATTTATCGAAGACAGTCAATGCTAAACCATCATCATCAAGATGAATTGTCTTGATTACATAATCTGAAAGTTATGCTCTTAACTCAATTTTTTGAGCAAGCAACATTTATGAATGTCAAACGTCAGGTTGACAATAAATGTACATGTGATCATCTTATATCGATGCATCTTAATAGATCACATGACAGGTGAACAGGCCCATATTTACCTTTTATACTTTTCAGATTTAAGGAATTCAATCTTAACATTAGTTGGTCCAACCAACTTATCATGAGAACAAGCGACATAAACAATTTTTGAAGAATCTTCTGGTTCTTCAATACATGTCTAATACTCAATATGCACATCTTTGAGATGTCACAATCGTTCACATCAATTTATGAACTTTTATTCTAGTAAACTCCAAGTTTATCATGACATGTACTTTTTTCTTTATTAAATTTCAGATTTACTATTATATGAATAAGTTTTAAATTTACTACTTTAGAAGTAGATTTCAAAATAACTTTTCTCAACTATTCTGCCTCATTCGGAGGTGAGTTATGATACCATCACAATCAAGTACACGTTTGCATTAATAAGGTTCTCATTCCCCAGGAATGGAATATAATTATGTCTTAAGCCTATCAAATTATGATAGCTTATAACCTCTTTCATGATATTGCTACTTCCGAAGCAAATTGAGGCATAAATATGATAGAGAGAATTTCTTTATATTGCTACCACATTCACTTCAAGAATGGAGCAAATTGTCATCTTTCAGACTTATTATATATTGCTACCACATTCACTTCTTAGAATGGAGCATATTCAATGGACAAGTTTCATGACTTTTCATCAAAAATATATTATTTTTCTTAGCCATCATAATATCATCAATATGGTGTATTGAGATTCAAACTCAACGTTTACGGGGTAGTCTCGGGCCGTTACAGTCAGCATACTTAAATAAACGTAGGATTCAGATCCTCATAATATTATACAATATTGCGCACTATTGTACTAAAGATATCGCCGACGAGATATCATTTGTATCAGTTCACATTACAACATAACTTATTGAGATCTCATCACATTATGATTTGCAGGTACTTGAATCTTTTCTTGAGGTTTCACGAAGCATTATGTCATCGCTCTTCAAGAGCATATTGTCTCTTTATTATGATCATTTGCTCCATTTCCTTTTCAAAGATTATTTTATTTGGAACCAATTGATCTACCATGTTTCATGCATGCGATAGACTCTATCCTTCAGGGACAGATAGTAGAAGCATCTGCAGCTAAATATAAAATGAATTTTGGGCCAGCAAATGCTTTTGGCATTTAACTAGGATTATCTTTTAAATGAGAATCGTACTGACGATAATTCACAACATATTTCTTAGCTGCTTATTATCTCCCATTTATGTTAGAAAACTAACATATACTCCAATCTACTTTGGAGAATCTATCTTTGTGAATCATGGTATATCTATTAATTACATACCGCACGTCAAAAAGCTATTAGATGAAAAATATATGATTCCTGACCCTGAGCCAATTGAGAGGTAAGAATTGATCATAATTTATTGGTCTAATACACACAAATGTTATTGTATGCAATATATATTTCAGACCAATACTTTTTATCTTTGTTCTCATAAGCAATGATTTAGCTATTTATATGAGGCATTCAATGCTAAACCAACTTGAATATAACCAGCATTATCAGGATCAATTGTCTTGACTCCATTATCTGAAAATTATGTTCTTGACTCAATTTAATTGAGAAGACAACTTTATAAATGTCAAACTGCAGGTTGATAATAAATATACATGTAACCATCTTATAGATGCATCATATCAAATGACGGGTAAATGGGACCTTATTCACCTTTTACGTTTTTCAGAATTTAGGGAATTCAGTTTCAACATTAGCTGGTTCAATTAACGTATCATGAGAATTAGTAATATTTCTTGAAGAATCTTCTAGTTCTTCATTATATATCTAAAACTCAATATGTTCATCTTCAGGATGACAAAATCATTCACGCCATAAAGAAAATTATTTAAACTAGTTAACTCCAAATTTATCCTGGCATGAGTTATTTACTAGAGTAAAAAGTTTACTATTTCGGGAGTAGTTTGCAAGATTTTACTATTGCACAGTCTTACTACTTCGGGAGTAGATTTACGATAAATTTCAGACTTATTACTTTGGGAGTAAATTTTAGAATAACTCTTTCTAACCCTTCTGAATGTGGTTTTCACAGTCAACTGCATATTTATATACGTTACTATTCACCTTGGGGAATGGATCTGTAGTTGTAACATTTATCAAAAATTTTCATTCCTTGAGCATAAAAGATAATTAACAATTTATCAAAATTTTTCATTCTTCGAGAATGAAATATAATTATTACAATGTGCCTTAAGCATATCAAACTTTGATATCTTAGGACCTCTGCCAATATTTTGCTACTTCAGAAGCAAATTGAGGTATAAATATAGTTGTAGAAAATTTTCTCTATCATATCTTTAATTTCAAATTTACTACTTCAGGAGTAAATTTCTGATTTTCTACTTCAGGAGTATTCAAATGTTTTTCAAGATGAAAAAAATAAATAAAGTAAACATTATAGTATTACTAGCACATACTTTATTACACAAACTTCATTTATTTACAAAATTAGTGAGATACTATTGACAGAAATGTAAACTAATACAACTTAACATGAAAGTAAAACAATTAGACTATTTTATATTCATCGTCTACAGGATGATTAACATATCCTTCGGGGACTGTAAAGAAATCTGAGGCATCTAAATTCATGGGCTCAACATTATCTTAAGATATAAAGTTTGCCTCAACATCATTATATATTTTCTTAAGGGATTCCTGATAGAGCTTCACTAGATGCTTTGGCGTATGACAGATACGCGATCAGTGTCCATTTTCTCCCCATCGGTAACATCTATTTTCAGTGTTCGTCCTTGGAACTCTTCAGTAGCTTCACCCTTCTTTTTACACTGTTGGTGTTGAGGGTCATTTTTTAGTGCAAGGTGATCACCCTAATTAAAATATCTACCTCTTCCACGACCACAACCACGATCACGACTAGGGTCAGGGCTTCTTTCACGCCTGGTTTGGTGAAAATATACAACATTTACTTCAGGAAATGGAGTATTACTAGGAGGTCGACTTTCATGATTTTTCATTAAAATATCATTATTTTGTTTCACAACAAGAAGATGATAAATCAATTCAGAATACTTCTTGAATCCCATTTCTCAGTACTGCTGCTGCATTAGCATACTCGAGGCAAAAAACATAGAGAATGTTTTCTCTAACATGTCGTGATCTATGATATCTTCTCCACATAAATTCAACTGTTATTTAATTCTAAACATCGCATAATTATAATCAGTTATAATTTTAAAATCTTGTAACCTCAGATGGGTCCATTCATAATGTGCTTGTGGAAGGACGACCATCTTCGGGTGGTCGTATCTTTCTTTTAAATTATTCCACAATATAAGTGGATCCTTAATTATGAAGTATTCCATTTTCAAACCTTCATCAAGATGATGATGGAGAAATATCATGGCCTTAGCCCTGTCTTAATTTGATGCCTGATTATCGTTTTTTATGGTGTCTGCCAGACCCATTGCATTTAAATGTATTTCACATCTAGTGTCCAAGGCATATAATTTTTGTCCGATATATCTAGGGCAACAAATTCGCATTTGGATATATTTGACATTATTTAAGAAAAATAAATACTTACCTTTATTGTTGTTGAAAAGTTTTTGTAGCGACTCGTGCTGATAACATTATATAAAATTGTATATGAAAGTAACAAAGTGTAATGAAACAAAGAAGACTTGAATGTATTAATATTTCACACCTATCCTTTTCTACGTAAGTATGGGCTATTAATAGCCCAATATAGGAATTTTATCCAATTCAATATTGTCAAAGAGGTGGGGAATTAGTAAGCATTTTGCCAACTAAAAATGAAGCCCAATGTCCACTTAATTTGACACATCGAATGGCATCCATTTCACAACAGTTCCCTATACTAAAAATAAATGTGAGATAATAGCTGTCCAATTTGAAAAATAAATTGATAATCTAGTTATTTTTATACTTGATATTAAATATTAAGGATATAGTCAAATTTATCCCTTTACTTTAAAAAATTGATTATATATATCGTTCGTCATACTTTTGAATCAAATTTATCTCACCGTTATATTTTGGGGCCAAATTTAATCTTCAACTTGGAAAATGGCTAAAGATATCCTTCGTCATACTTAGGAGATAAATTTACACTCAAAATTATACTTTGGGGTTAAATTTACCCTCGCTGTGAAGAAAGTTTTCATGTGTATCCTTCCTTTAATAGAAAAGTCTAAATCAACGTTAAATATCACATTACTAAAAAATAAAATATACTCTAATCTAACCTACCCCACCAGACTCGAGCCATCAAAAAGATACTAATAAATATATCTCCCTTAGTTCAGTTGGTTAAATTTTTTCAATGAGATTAAACTATGGTATATATTAATCAGTGCATAGCTCATAAAAAATGAAACTACATCAGTGCAAACACAAACAATATACCCTTACCCCAGTTAATGGATCTGCATCAATATAAAGTCCATGAAAAATAACACTTAGCGGTTGTATGCAACAGTTTAGGCCCACTGAATATATCTTTGGATGATTGAGTTAAGAGGTCTCCTGTGTGTCAATCATTACATCTCTTCATTCTTGTGTTTTTATTTACAATTTAGATTTATACTATGTTTTTATTTACAATTTAGATTTATACAAGTTTTTCATCGTGTTTTTATATAGAATATAGATACACATAGAATTGCATACCAAATTTTGAAATTTGAGCATAATTGAACAAGAGCAGAGTTTGTAATAGATATTTTCTATAACTCCATACTTTTGTGTTATCCCATTTCATTTTACTTTTTGTTCATTTTAAGTGACCTACCAGCGCTGCACGTTGAAGAGACGTATACTTGTTCGTTAAAAAAAAATTCGACCAACAAAGTTGAGGAGTGGTAATTTATTTGTGTATTTTTTGTGGGTCGAATCGAACGATTAGATTAGAGTGCGTTTTATTTTTAAAAAATAGTCATTTAATGTTGATTTGAGCTTTTCTGTTAAAGAAACGACACAAGTGAAAAGTATCTTAATAACGAGGGTAAATATGGCCCCAAAGTATGACATCGAAGGTAAATTTGACCCCCAAAATATGACGAAGGGTATATATAGCCAATTTTTGCAAAGTAGAGGGATAAATTTAGCCCCAAAATATGACGAGGGTAAATTGGCCCCAAAGTATGACGAAGAGTCTATTTAACTAATTTTTTTAAAGTAGAAGGATAAATTTGACCCTTTTCCCTAAATATTATTCATTATTCAATATATTTTTTAAAGCAATAAATTAATTATATTCAAAGAGTAATCTGATAATATTATTTCTATTATTTATTATTTCTTAAGTTGTGTCAAGTCAATAGTAAAACAAGTGTGGATGGAAGAAATAGTTTTTTTTTGGGTTCTAAATTATATTATTTTATCATAAGTTATGTGTAGATATAATATAAGTTTCGAAAGTATACTTCCTTAAATATAAATCCAATTGACAGAAAGTAAAAAATAAAATTAGTTTATTTAAAGAATAAAAATTAACTTATTTAAAAGAAAAAATAGTCATATGTGTTTAATTTTTCAATTGCCATGCAGATGTCACATAGAATATATGTATCTACGTATTCAATTACTAGTTTATGTGTTCATGCGTTGCACATATATCTCTAGTCACGTTTAAATTTAAGATTTGACAATAATATGTAGCACAATAAACTTTTATAAGTATGCATAGAACACGCAATAATAAATAATGTAAATTCAAAGTAAGAAAACATGAATGAATGCAAGAAGATAGCTTGAATGAAAATTAAAATAAGAAAAAAAAAGTAGAAATAGAAGACACAGTACTATTATATTATTGTAATTAAATCTAAAAATTTAAATATTAGAATTTTTAACATGTTAATGCGCATAATCGTATCCAGGGTTCAAGAAAGCATTAGAGAAATATATATATATATATATATATATATATATATATATATATATATATATATATATATATATATATATGAATTTTGATTTGCGTTTTGTTTTTCGCCTTAAAATCTGTGAAGAAGAAAAAGCTAGTCAATAAACTTGAATTTTTCCTTTCTAGCGGCAAAAATTTGTAGGCAGAAAAACATGAGAATAGATAAGAGAGGTTGAACAAAGTAAGCATGATAAACATGAAGAAACAGTAGGAAAGAGGGAGTATTGAGTAGGTTTTACAAACTGATATACAAAAAAAAAAAATCAATCATTATTCACTGTTATATCCTCGTTTTTATTAAAATATAATATTATTGAGATATTATTGAGATATATTACTGTTTTTATTGAAATATACAACTATTTTGGTATCAGAGCGAGAAGGTTTTGGGAACATTACCTACTAACTCGCTAAAGTTTATAAACTTTATATGAAAAGACATAGATCCTTCCAAGACATAAGGTGTAGCTATTTCTATTTATATAGAGAAATTAGAAAAAGAAAGAACATAATAACTAGAAAACATAATTTAGAAGAAAGTCGAAAAAGGCTACTCAAAGTAACTAAATTACATAAAGTCTATAACGACTTACTAAGCGCGTTAAATTGGGAGATACAAGGTTGTGAGAGAGACTTAGAAAATAATACTTCAGGAATAAAGTGGCTTAAAGAGCGTATTAAGAGAAAAGCTTATCAATTAGGATAATAAATGCCAATAAGATATATTGAGTGTATAAGGGAAATACAACATCAATATTATAGAGAATTTATATATAAACATCAACTTGTAAAAATTCGAAAACAATTTGTAGAAAGATTAGAATTGTTAAATAAAGAAATAAGAAACCTAGAAATAGATATTTTAAATTTTAAAGAAACAGACGAAATAATTACCATAACATCTAACTATTATAAAAAAGCATTAATTAATGAACAATCTAGGCTGATAGAAAATATACAAGAAGTAGAATTGGATATAACCTATACAAATAATAGATTGAAATATCAAACTAAGCTAAGCAAAAAATACCTTAACTTAAACCACTTAGGATAACAAGATAGCGTCGTTAAAACATCTCGATTACCTAGATCTTAGATTTCAACCAGAAAAGAAATATAGAATATTAAAAAATAACTCCACCATAATTTCAACCAGGGAGAACATATTTTACATTCCGACGATAAAAAGTACAACACAATAATAGATTTTTTGATAAATACAAGCGAAAAAACTCAGGAAAAAGATAACAGTATAATAAGAACTCTAGACCAAATAGAAGTTACTCAGAATAAACATAAAAAGACACTAGATAAGATAGAACAAAATTTAGATTATCTAAAGTCCCAAGAAGTAGAAATAGACAGAAAATCCAGTATTTAAACCACAAGTTTAATTTAGAAAAAATACCTACAAAATTAGAAATTGAAAAACTAATAAAAAACATAATAGAAAGACCTAAAGAATTGGAAGTAAAAACAACTCAACTAATATCTAAGCTTGTAGAACAAGTAGAAAATATAACAACAGAGATCAAAGATTTGCAAGAAATAACAAAAAGATTAGAAGAAATATCACTTTCATGAGTGAAGAAGATATAAATTACAATAAAACACTAGAAAAATCAAGAAATTATCATAGTGAACCTGAAGGATTATCTAGGCATATACCTTCAAGTCAAACAGATAAAATTCTACTAAAACAAAATAATACCATAATAGAATTATTATTAGACTTACACAAAAAGATAGACATCTTAATTAAAGGCAAAGAAACTCAAAAACCCCTCTAGAAAGAACCAGAATTACCCGAACTACATAAGAAAATAGACATTTTAATAAATAAAGAAGTCCAACCAAAAAATAACCTCGAAATAGACGAACTTATTAACCAATTAAAACGAATTGAATTAACTCCTAAACAAGAACGAAAAAATATAATAAGAAAACCACAAAAATGGACTTTCTATCAAATAGACGGAGAGCCATCGAAAATAATGAAAGACAAGGAGAAGAAAGACAAAGAATAAGTTTTTCAGAGAATAGAATAGGAAATAATAATATATTATCTAGAATATGCAGAAGACAACCTAATATGGAGCAGAACCAAGAACTCAACGAAATAATAGATGTAGACAAAGACTTACAAATTTTCCAACAACATCAATTAAAATTATTAAATCCTAAAACACTATATAACGCAGGATATTTTTCTACAGACAATCAGTTATATAGACATTATAGAGAAGAGCAAATATCGGCTATAGGAGAAGATTTTAAAATACTAGATTTAGTAAATGCTAATTCCTTAAGATATCTAAAAGATAATAGAATGCTATTGATGCATATGGGTTTAATTGTTATAGGAATAAAAGGTTTAACTAGAAAAAATCTAGGATCCAAAGTATTAATAACAATATATGATGATCGATGGTCAGACATTAAGAAATCAATAATAGGATTAACTGAAGTAGATATGACAAATAATGGAGGAATATTCTATATAAGTCCAGACTTCCTAATGAACTTAAAAGAATTTGGAAAAAAATAGGAATCCAAACTAAAGGATACGAAGAAATGAATAGTGGAAATAATTTATTAATGTGCATAGGTTTTATTGGAAAATTAACTTTAAGTAGTAATACAAAATTTTAACTAAAAGTAAATGATGTAGTTGAAATAATGGGAAATAAAGGCATAAGTTTAATAAAACCAATAAAAATAGATCCCGAAATATATGCAGGTTTAGAATGGAATTTAAACAAATTTATTAAACCAAAAATTTTTACACCAGACTCTCATCTATTATATACTACAAGTAAAGGAGAAACTTCAGTCAGGTTTACGGATTATAATTACACAACTAAAAGAAATTTAGACGATGATGAAACAGAGAGTAATATCGAAACAGAAAGCGAGTTTATGAATATAGAAGTCCTACAAGAAGGATATGAAGTAGACATGGCCATAGAAAAGGCTGAAAACTTAGCAGAAGAATATAAATATATAAATTTTAAATGTAAAGGATGTCAAAAGGACGACATGAAAATAGAAGAATGTATAGAAAATTTTAAATACTGCCTAGAGAGAAGTGATAATTTAGGATATAGAAGTAACAAATTATTCCTCGAAAGAAAAGATGCAGACGACACAATTTCTGTATTAAGTTCCACAATAAGTTACAAAGAACTAGCAGAATTAGAACCAACTGGCTCTTCAAGTGCTAGCCCATTCCAACAAACAAACCCTAATCCCCAACCAATAGATTATAGTACAGACAATGTACCTAGAAGACCAGCAATTAGGATCAACCCAGATACAGAGCTTAGAGGAGATAATATAAAACCAGCAGGTAAAAGAATGCCAATAGAAGAACCAATTAAACTACAAGAAGGAGGAAGTAAAGGTAAAATTCTAAATATAGCAGCACATGATCCCCAAATGTGAGATACAGTGATAGACTTATGGAAAGGAATAGTAGCTGCAGATTACTTAAGACATTATACGGAAACAAATACGGAAACAATGTATAAATATTTAGAAACCTTTTTAGGAGAATCTGCAAAAGCTACATGGGAAAGTTTTAAGACAAACTGCCCATATGATTTCCAGATTTTATTAAGTATGGGACCAAATCCCTATAATTTCACAAACAAAATGCATATGTTATTAACTGGGAAAGATCCAAATAGTGGATTATTAGCACTACAAAAAGAAGCATTAATCAAACTAGAACAATTAAGTATTTCGCATTGGGTATATATAAAGAAATTCCTACAAGACTATTTCTATTATTGTACCGTCAGCGGAAATACTTTTAATGAAGAATTAGGCAAAAAATTATTCAATAAATTACCTGGAGCCTTAGGAAGAGAAATAGAAGATAGATGGTATAAAAGAGATGGGGTAGTTGCCAACCCGAATTTAAAATGGACAATAGGACATAGAACACAACATATAATGGATATATTAACAGAAAAATGTACAAACATACAAATACAAAAACAATTAAAAAGAAATGAAATGAATTTCTGTAAATCTATTATATACACAACCCAAAATTACGATCAGAAACAACATAAAAAATATACGAAAAGAAATAATCAAAAACCATATAGTAGAAAACAATACTTCTTAAGAAAGTCAAAGGCTAAAAAACCTTGGTTAAATAGAGATAGACACGTTAGAAAATATAGAAATGATAGAAATTATAAAAATAAATTAGAATGTTATACGTGTGGTAGTATAGACCATCTAGCCAATGTATGTCCTAAGAGAAATAATAATAGAACTAGAAACTCTCAACTAATAGAAGATTTTCAAGAAACTTTATTAAACGTAGATGAATACATGTCAGATACAGAAAGTATATACTCAATAATAAGTATTGATATAAATGACAAAGATAATTCAAAATATGATTCTTCAGAATCAGAAGAAGACAACTTAGTTAACGAAATAGGACAAGAGATAGAAGATTTAGATTTAAACAACCTAGTAATCAATAATTTAATGAATGTTACTCAAGAATGTGTACATGAATTCCAAAGAAACAAAGGCCTAGACAGTAATAGATGTCGTATATGTAATTGGTATCCCAGCAAAGACAATAGAGCTAAATGTAAAAAATGTTACCTAAAAGCATGTATAAATTGTATAGAAAACACTCTAAAAATAAAAGTAGAATCAGAGATAAATAACGAACAAAAATATACGAACAATCAAATCCTAAACCTAAGAGTGTCTACTTTAGAAACCCGATTAAATGATCTAGAACAAAGATTAACTATTCTAGAAAAAGGAAAAACAAAAATCACCATAAAAGAAACGGATACACAAGAAGCGGTACATTTAGAAAAATTAGAAGCAGAACTTATGAATTTAGAAGATAATAACACTAGTCTAATATGCAACGAAGATAAAGAATTCTCTAAAGAATTCTCTACCATAAAAGTCTTAGTAAAAATTAAAATAAAAGACGTAGAAATAGAAACTCTAGCATTAATAGATTCAGGATGTACTAGCTGTTTAATCAATAAAGAAATAGTACTAGAACACTTATTAAAAATACTTGAAAGACCTATAATGGCCACTCAAATGGATGGATCATAAAATATTTATCGGTATTACATAGAAAAAGCGCAGATAAGTTTTCTAAATAATTGTAATAAATTTTATAACCCAGTTTATAACGTTAATAGGATAATAACAAGAGATTTAAATATAGGATCAGATTTTGTTATAGGACTAAAATTTTGTATACAGAATAAGGGAGGATGTCTCTTAACAATAGATGGAATAATGCTCTTTAAAAATTTGACTTATACACCAGTACAAACAGTAACATTGCCTACAGTATTTAGAAAACTAAATACAAGTAAAAAGAAATTGCTTCCAGAACCATGTTGCGATGATTGCCAAAATAATCAATGTAGCAACCTGCTAAAAGAAAATCTGGAAGAAGTTAGAAACTATACTCTGCTTAATGCAGAGGGACAAGAATGCTTAACTAATATAGAAAAGGAATATACACTAATAAGTATAGAAACTCAGTTTTATAATTTTAGAAAAGGAATAGATAAAATAGGAATAATAAACAGTCCAAAAGATCTAGAAAATATAATATCTATATTAGACAAAATGGAGATAATAGGAGAAAGACCGTTAGCCCATTGGGACGCCAATGAAACAATGTGTAAATTAGATATAATTAACTTAAGAGTATACGATAAAAACAGCACCTATAGAAGCGAATAATGAAGATACTAAAGAATTTGATATACAGATAAAGGAACTCTTACAATTAGGAGTAATAAGAAGATCCACCTCTAGACATAGATCAACGGCTTTTATGGTAAGAAATCATAGTGAACAAGTAAGGGGTAAAGCTCGTATGGTAATTAATTACAAAAGATTAAATGATAACACCAGAACAGATGCTTACAAACTACTAGATAAAAGTGAGTTAATTAATAGAATTCAAAATAAAAAGGTTTATAGTAAATTTGACTGTAAGTCAGGCTATTGGCAAGTCAAAATGCACCCAGATAGCATAGAATGGACAGCATTCACATGTCCAGGCGGACATTTTGAATGGTTAGTTATGCCGTTTGGATTAAAGACGGCTCCGCCCATTTTCCAATGAAAAATGGATAACATATTTGGAGAATATAAACATTTTATATTAGTATATGTAGATGATACTTTGGTATTTAGTCAAAATATGCGAGAACATTTAGGACACTTACAAATAATCTTCAGACTATTTGTTAAACATGGCATAGTAATAAGTAAAAAGAAGATGGAGTTATGCAAGACTTATATCAATTTCCTAGGAATAACTCTGGGAAATGAAAAAGTAAAACTACAACCACACATAGCAAAGAAGGTACTAGAAATTCCAGATAAATTAGAAACAACAAAAGATTTACAAAAATTCTTAGGACTAGTAAATTATGCACGAAATTTTAGTCAAGATTTAGGAAAAATAGCAGGACCATTATATGCAAAAACAGGTAGTAAAGGACAGAAAAATTTTAATATAGAAGATGTTAAATTAGTCCAAAAAATAAAAGAAAAAATAAAAAATATCCCAGACCTAAAAATTCCATTAGAATCAGACTATTTAATTATACAAACAGATGGAAGTGACTTAGGATGGGGAGCTATCTTAAAAGCAAGACCTAATAAATACAGTAATAAAAATGAAGAACAAATAGGTGGATACCAGAGTGGGGCATATAAAGAAAAAGGAAATATGAGTGCTATAAACTTAGAAGTATTAGCTATCATATATGGTTTAAATGTTTTCAAACTATATATACTAAATAAAGAAGAAATTTTAGTTAGAACAGATTGTGAAGCTATAGTTAAATTTCATCAAAAAATAAATGGCAAAACTAGTAGTAGAAGAAGATGGTTAAATTTTACAGATACCATATCTGTTTATAAGAATATAGTATTCGAACATATAAAAGGAAAAGAAAACGAATTAGCTGACCAGTTAAGTAGACTACAACTGGGAATAAATAAATAAGTTTAATTTTACTCATTTGTTTTCAGCATGAGACCAACAGGACAACCTCCTGCAGACAAAGGCAAAGGTGTAGCTTCGTCTTCAGAGTCTTACCAACAGACAATGTTAGGTAACTTAAATTTTAGACCACTAGAATCCCTAGAGACAATGAAAAGAATTCATTTCGGACCATTTAATTTAATTGCATACCCTGAGAGCAACATATCCTTTAGAGTAAGACCAGATTACATTTTAGATAGACCCCAAAGGTGTTTAGTAGATAACCTCTGGATCTCTTATAATAAACAAAACCGAAATCATTTATGGCATCTATGAACTCTTTATGCCATTACATGGCAGAAAAAAGTAGGCCTCGTTTTAAATACTATGTAGTCATTCATAGAAAAACCAACGGAATCTTCCAAACATGGTTAGAAGTATTAGACTCCATACAAGGTTTTAAAGCCCCTCTTTTTAAAGGTTTTAATGATTTTACCGAAGCCACCAATCATGCTAGAGGATATTTAGGGCCAAATTATTATATATCTCCTTCCCTTAGACAAAATTCAGACCAAATACCCAGTATAATTTGCAAAAAGAGACTGGAAAGATTATTTTTTGCAACCATTGTTCTTCAATGACGGAGAACTTCAAGAAGCTAAATGCCCAAAAAGAATCACTTCTCATGGAAAACACTAGATTGATCAAACAAATACAAATGTTAGAAACAAGACTCAGTCAGCAGAATCTAGCTAGCAAAACAGATGCACAAACTCAGACTCCAGCTCAGAGTTCTCCATCTCCTCAAAAAATGGATGAGAAGGGTGTACATTTCCCACTAAATGCTCAGAAATCCACTGTACCGGATGTTGGTACAGCTAGTCCGGTTCAAACGGTGATCGGTAAAGACAAATCAAATCCGTTAATGGCTGTCACTTTGCCAAAAAATGAGGATAAAGGGTGTTCTTCATCAAAAGCTAAATTAACAAGATCTGGACATAGGACTTTAAAGAAGACTTTAATATCTAAGAGAAAAAACGAAACAATAGAGACAATAATTAAACAGACGCTAGACAGATTCTTCAGCAACCAGACACAAGATAAATACATGAATGAACAACCAGAAGGACAGCCCACTAATCTAGACAGAGTTGTGCCAGAGATAAATAATAAAGATAATAATTCAACAAGATCAGACGAAGAAGATAGTATTGCACAATTCTAGGATGCCCAGGATCCATATGAAGACGACGACTCAGGCATGAGTTTCGACTCCATTGCCCTGCACAACTTGGATACATAAAGATTATCTACAGTTTCCACAGCTTGTATTATTAGCTAGCATGGTCAAGTGGGGATGCCTACTTTATGTCTTGTAATAGTCAGAGTCAGAGTGCTTCCTTTATCACTACTTTCCAAAAGAAAGAAAAACTGTTGAAGCACGCGTCAAAATAAGTTTGAAAGAAAATTAATAACGCATGTGACGATGGAGCCCAAAGAGTACCCGACTTGCATTATTAAAGTTTTCTTTCTTATCCCTTATCAAAAAGTGTCGGCCAACTATGTTGAGGCCACGTAGTAGCCCTTAGAACCTCTCCTTTATGTATATTTTGCCTATAAAAGGCGTACATTTTGTAGAAAGAAGATAGAGTGAAATCAACCAACTTCAAAACCTACTTGAAATGTTTAAACCCTTCCTCCCAAAACACTTATCCAAGCCAGTCTTTCTTGTATAAACTTTGTATCATTGCGATTTAAATAAAAGCTCCAAGTTTTCTATTCGATCTTTAGGGGGTTCCCGAAAGGGAAACCTCTTTCCTAGTTACTTCATGTAAGTTCTTATTTACATATTTTCCCCACAAAAATATTTATACTCATGTTCTTATATCCTTGTTTAAAGTTATTTTACATATTTTTTGTAAATCATGTAAATTAAATTATCTATAAAATTCTTACCCTTAGTATATGGTTAGCCTCTTAATTTCTTAATATCAACGATGGATTAACCTGTAAATTCCTAGGAATTCTGGCCTTGATAGTCCAATAGGTTTGCAAAATAGACAAAGGGCGAGTGTTAGCTGCCAGACAAAAATTTTTCGGGGTGTGGTTAAAGAAGTACGATGTTAAGAACATAGATTAAGAGAAAGAGATGAACATGGTAAAGTAAAAAAAAAAAAACTCTGGGGAAAATATAAACTATAAGAATGATAAACATGAAGAAACAGTAGGAAAGAGGGAGTATTGAGTAGGTTTTACAAATTGATATACAAAAAAAAATAATCAATCATTATTCACTGTTATATCCTCGTTTTTATTATATCCTCGTTTTTATTAAAATATAATATTATTGAGATATATTACTGTTTTTATTGAAATATACAACTATATATATATATATATATATAGGTCTATGCCAACACGGGTCCAATATATGTTATTTTTTAGTTTTAATTTATATGACACAAATAAAATTTTGATAATTAATAATATATTTAAATATTTTTTTAGATATTTTAAGTTGTTAGTTATTGTAATTTATAATATTTTTTGACATTGTAATTCACTATTTTAAGTTGTTAGCCATTGTGATTTATAACTCTCTCCTTGTCCAAACTTTTGTAGCACCGATTGTCAATTATATTTAAAAAAGAATTTAAGTTTTTAATTATTGTAATTTATAATATTTTTTTCTATTTCAATTTAAGTGATACTGATATAATTTCGAGAGTCAATCAAATATCACGGGAAGTCACGAAGCAGACATGTCTTAAATGACTCATAATAACTTATTAGAAGTGATACAACAAAATTACTATAAAAAATAGTTATGAAAAAAATTTAAGCAGGCCTCATAGAAGATGTCAAATTAATTTAAAACATTAATAGTTAATTTATCATATTTTTATTTATTTTTAGTAAAAATAAGGATGAAATAGTAAAATTACGGTTGAAACAGCTTTAGCAGATATGTCATAAATTTCTATTTTAATATTTTTATTTAATATTATTCATTTTCTAATACGTAAACGACATCTAATAATTAATTAGGGAATAAATTATTCGAAATGATATAACAAAATTAATATAAAAAATAATTGTGAAAATAATTTTGATGAGTCTCATATAAGATGTCAAGTTAATTTAGAATATCAATAGCTATTTTATCATTTTTTTGTTTATTTTAGTTTTTTATTAAAAATTATTAATTTTTTTAATACTTAAATGACTTATAATAATTAATTAGAGATGAAATAGTAAAATTACAGTTGAAGCAGCGGAAGCAAACATGTCATAAATGTCTATTTTATATTTTTTATTAACTATTATTAATTTTTAAATACTTAAATAACATATAATAATTAATTACGGGTGATATAGTAAAATCACAGAGTAAACAGGCATGGCGACCTTCACCTGCTTCCTTCACTCTTCTATATATTAGAATATTTCTACTTATAAAGGGCAATAAGCAGGCACGTCTTCGACATGCGTACTTCAGTCGTTATTTCTACTTACTTATAAAGGGCAATAAGCAGGCACGTCTTCGAGATGCCTTCTTCAGCTGCTTCAATCGTTATTTTACTATATGACCCCAAATTAATCATTATAAGTCATCTAAGTATAAAAAGATTAATAATATTTAATAAAAATGATAAATTGAATATTCAAAATGACCAACATGATGTTGTTGATGCTATAGTGCAAGTTGATATGGTTGATCAGTAACCAGTTATTGATGCTTTAGAAAGTTTTCTCAGGCGATCTGCTAGAGAGAGAATACCTTCATCTCGTTAAAAAAATTAATAATATTTAATAAAAATGATTGTAACGCCCCGATTTTCTGAATCAAAATACTACACGATGCTCATGACCCCGAGGGACCACAAGCTAACCCATTACTGATATCTGTACTTGTACACTGCATAATATACATATAATACGTGGAAAACCTGAAAATGTAGGCCATAAGGTTCAACTAAAGAGATATAGTAACATCCATGGGGTAATGAATACCCAAAACAACTGAATATAAAACTGAATACTGAATCTGATAGCTAAATCTGACTAAATCTGAAAGCCTCTAAGTACTGTCTGAATAAGGAGTTGAAGGAACATGTCTCCAACTAACTCTGAAAAACTGAACTGAAGTAATAAATGAATAAATCAAATCATATTATCCTCGAATGGATGACAACTCACTACAACACTGCGACTGGAAAGCTACTACTGGTCTGGAACTCATGGCTCTGGACCTATGGTGTAACATGAAAAGAAAGCAATATAGCACAAATGTGTCAGTACAATTGGAGTACTGAGTATACGAGTGAGTAGGCTAATGCAAAGGGTTTACATGCATGAATAATGCTAACTGACTGACGGATATGAACGTAAGAGTACAAATATACATACATAGTAACTGAGATTGTGAGTACGTGGTAGCTAAATCTGTACGCTAATACATGACTGGAACTGTAGTTCTGATAATATGAGTGAATGTGTCTGACAGTCCTGAATCTAGTAGAACTCTCTGAGTCCCGTGCTATAACTGAATTTGACTGTATCTAACAGTCCTGGTATACTGATATCTGAAGAACTATCTGAGTTCTTTTACTGAGACTGATACTGAAACTATGGGAGGTAGTTATTTAACTGACATGCCCCATGTATACCATTACGGCTAAGCTGGGGTTCAATCTCTGCCCCAACTGGAGGGGTGTCAATACCCGCCACTGGTAAGGACAGTTGTGAGTGACCCTTATCTGACAGGTACTCAAAGTGAGAATGGTGGGACCTTAAACTGACAGGTTAAGCCACTTCATCAACCCAAATCTGACAGGTTAAGATGTCTCAACCTACGCTGGCTACGTATTTCTGGAACACAAGGATAACTGCTAAGAATCACACCTTGAACTGGAAGGTGAGTTCCCATCCTTGGGTTCACTCGGTGCTAACTTATACTCCCATCTGAAGGGACTGAACATGACTCAACTGGCTGTACACGGACTGAATAACTGACATCCATTGACTGACGGAGTAGTACTATTATTTGAGAGTTAACTGAGATCATAAGATTTCTGATGTTTCCTGAGTCACATGACTGACTGAGTTCTATAGAGTATAGCTTGACTGAGATTTATCGTGGCACATGACATGGCTCTGGGCACACAGCTATATTTTTTGGGTACGTATACCCCCAGGACTCGATAGAAGGAAACTGGCACACATGACATGACTTTATCATAAGATTAGAGTCCACAATTCACAATATTATAAGTAGGGGATAGTATACTTCATGTATTTATTCACATCTCAACATGGTAGGGAGAGCATGGATACATTTTGTGTATATAATTCATATTTCCATTATCACACATGCTTCATGCCTCAACAACAACAACACATAAATAGCATGAAAATTCATATGGAAGTGTATAGCTAATATGGACTTGTCATTTAGATATCATAGAATCATGTAATTATGGGTTTTTAGCATCCTAAGCATTTTATCAAACACCTGGCATGCATTCTTTAAAACATAGGTGGATTTCATACTTGCATCACATCAAACCACCTAAAGTTCATGTTTTTCAACTAACAACCACATATATTTCATGAAAACATCTTTAGATATCATTTTGAAACTTAAACAACAATCATCAACATGTACATGCTTATATCACCACAAAAAGTTTACAAAATAACATTTAAAAACATGGTTCTTGAGCTCTATTAACTGGTTGGATCTATATATGAACACTACGCATACCATAGATTAAGAATTCGTGGAATCTACGGTTGAATTTGCTTGAAGCTTGAAACCCCAATGGAAACCCTAGACTTGTTCTTGACTGTTCTTGAGTGAATTTTGATAAAATTAATGTAAAGGGATGCTTTGGAGCTTCAATCCCATGTTTGAAAAGTATATATAAGGTTTTGGGAAGTTACCATATTGCCCTTGAGGAGTTTAAACCGAAAATTGAAAACTATGCAAAATTTATCCCGATTTAGGCCCCCGGCGCGACGCGGAGCTTGGTAAAATGCCAATTATTGTGACCTGAAAGCTTGGCGTGAAGCAGGACTGTCATAGAGGCTTTATGAAAATTGACGAGTGCCATTTTGGCCTCTGGCGCGACGCGCCATGCACTGAAATAACATTCATCTTACAACAGAAACTTAAAATAGCCATAACTTCTTCACCGGATGTCCGTTTTAGGCGAATTTGGTATCGATGGAAAGCTTATTAAATTATGTATCCATTGGTAGGTCATGGGGTCAAAAATTCATAGTATAATGAGAGATATGCTTGTTTGAAGTTTATGATACCAATATCCTTCTTAAGAATTAAATCGGCAAGGAATGTTTTGATTCGCACAATAGCTAGGACATATTTGAGACCTTAATTCACATCAACCTTGATCATGAAACTACCAAGGAACCATTATGTACTATGCATGATCTTTAAACATGGAGCTAATATTGAGTTGGATTTTTTGGGGTATTACAATATCTCTCCCTTGGGAACATTCGTCCTCGAATGAGACTTAACTGAGAGGGAAGAATGACACAAGCCGAACATGAACTGAACATGAAGGACTGGAACATGATCTCATGAATGACATGTTAAACATACTAAACTCATGCATATCCATGTTAAACGCATGGATAACTGGTACATGGATACGTAACTGAGCAATCTGATAAACTGAGCTTCTCAAGATGAAAATGCATATCTGATGCATGACCTTTTAATTAAACTAATACATGAATGCATGACTGAGGATGCAGCGGTAATAGATACCAAGTTTAAACTGGGTACATGAACATGAAACTAAATAAGCTTAAGGAGAACTATTACCTTGAGCTTGATCTAATTTGCGGGAAAGAGGTGAGGATACTTAGTACGCATATCTATTTCTGTTTCCCAAGTTGCTCCCTCATGAGACTGATTTCGCCAAAGAACCTTAACTAGAGGGACTTCTTTGTTCCTCAATCGACGAGTCTGATAGTCTAAGATTTTGACTGGAATCTTTTCATAAGAGAGGCTGTTTTGAATGTCAATGCTTTGAACAGAGACTACAACTGCTGGGTTACCTATACACTTCTTGAGCAAAGAGACATAGAAAACTGGATGAATTGAGGCTAGATATGAAGGTAATTCTAACTCATAAGCTACCTTGCTAAAGTGACTGAGAATCCTGAAGGGACCGACATATCGGGGATTGAGTTTTACTTTCTTGCCGAACCTCTTCACTCCCTTTATGGGAGAGATCTTAAGATAGACATAGTCGTTGACCTCGAACATAAGATCCTTCCTACAAAAATTTGCATAAGATTTCTATCGGCTCTGAGCAGCCCGAAATCTCTCTCTGATCAAAACAAACTTTCTCTAAGGCATCGAATACTAAGTCAGGACCTATGACTGAGGCCTTACTAACTTCAAACCAACCGATCGAACATCTATATTTCCTACCATAGAGAGCTTCGAATGAAGCCATCTAAATACTGGAATGATAGTTATTGTTGTATGCAAACTCAATCAAGGCCAAGTGGTCATCCCAACTTCCCTTGAAATCAATTGCACACGCCCTTAGCATATCTTCAAGAGTCTGAATGGTCCATTCTGCTTAACCATCTGTCTGAGGATGAAATGCTATACTGAGATGAACTTGGGTACCGAGACTCTTTTGGAATGTTTTCCAGAAGTGAGAGGTGAACTGGGTACCTCTATCTGAGATGATAGATGAGGGAACACCCTGTAATTTGACCAACTCCCTGATGTAGAGTTTGGCATAATCCTCGGCTGAATAGGAGGTATGAACTGGAAGGAAATGGGTTGACTTGGTCATTCTATCTACAATGACCCAAACTGAATCATGCTGATGACGAGTTCTAGGCAAACCCATCACGAAGTCCATGTTCACTTCTTCCCATTTCCAAGTAGGAATCGTGAACTCCTGCATGGAACCACTAGGTTTTTGATGCTCTATCTTAACCTGCTAACATGTAGAGTACTTAGCCACAAACTCTGCAATATCACTCTTCATCCCACTCCACCAATAGATCTCCCACAAATCGCGGTACATCTTAGTGGCCTCTGGATGAATGGATTATCGCACACCATGCACTTCTGTAAGAATCCGTTCCCTCAAGTCATCTATACCTGGAACATATAAATGACCTTAACAACGAAAAACACCTTCTCCCCCTTGGGAGAAAACCTAAACTTTCTGATTCTGAACTGACTCTTTCAGTTTGACAAGGCTAGGATCTATGTCTTGCTTTTCTTTCACCTCAAAAACTAGAGATGACTCTGAACTACTCTGAACACATACACCACCCTCTGAAGAGTCGACTAAGTGAACGCCTAGTCTGGCAAGCTGATGGATTTCCTGAGCTATCTTTTTCTTGCTATCCTTAACGTGAGAAATACTGCCCATACAGAGTCTACTAATAGCATCGACCACAATGTTGGCGTTGCTTGGATGATAAAAGACACTCATGTCATAGTCCTTCAAGAGCTCTAACCACCTTCTCTGACGAAGATTGACATCTTTTTAAGAAAAGACATACTGGAGACTCTTATGATCTGTGAAGACGTCTACATGAACTCCATAAAAATAATGCCTTCAAATCTTCAAGGCAAAAACTACGGCTGCTAACTCAAGATCATGAGTAGGATAATTCTTCTCATGGGGCTTTAATTGTCTGGAGGCGTAGCTATGACCTTACCATGCTGCATGAGGACACAACCTAAACCCACTCTGGATGCATCACAATATACTACGAACCCATCTGAACCATCTGGAAGAGCTAGAACTGAAGTTGTAGTGAGTCGAGTCTTCAATTCTTGAAAACTCTTCTAGCATGAATCTCACTACTGAAACTTGACCTTTTTCTGAGTCAATCTGGACATGGGGGACGCAATAGAAGAAAATTCCTCGACAAACCATCTGTAATAGCCAGCCAAACCCAAGAAAATCCTAATATCTATTGGAGATACGGGTCTGGGACAGTTTTTTACCGCTTTAGTTTTTTGAGGATCTACTCTAATGCCCTCACCAGAAATAATATGGCAAAGGAATGCTACTGATCTTAGCCAAAACTCGTACTTACTAAACTTGGCAAATAACTGATGATTGTTGAGGGTCTGAAAAACAATTCTGAAATTGTCTGAATGATCACGCTTAGTGCGAGAATAGACCAGAATATCATCTATGAAGACTATGACGAATATGTCCAAGTACTTCTTGAACACACGTTCATCAAGTCCATGAAAGCTGCGGCATTGGTTAGACCAAAGGACATAACTAGAAATTTGAAGTGACTATACCGAGTACGGAAAGCTATTTTTGGGATGTCACATTCTCTAACTCTAAACTGATGATATCCTGATTTGAGGTCTATCTTGGAGAAATAACTCGCACCCTGAAGTTGGTCGAATAGATCATCTATTCTGAGAAGTGGATACTAATTCTTGACCATAACTTTGTTGAGCTGACGGTAATTAATACACATCCTGAGAGAACCATCTTTCTTGCACACGAATAAGACTAGCGCACCTCATGGGGATACACTGGGCCTGATGAATCCCTTTCTAAGAGATCCTTTAACTGATCTTTAGTTCCTTAAGTTCTGCTGGTACCATTCTATATGGCGAGATAGAGATAGGCTGAGTATCTGGGAGAAGGTCTATGCCGAAGTCTATTTCCCTTTTGGGAGGAATGCCTGGAAGATCTTCGAAAAAGACATCTGAATATTCACTAACCGCTGGGACTGATTTGAGACTGGGAGATTCAGAAATGAAATCTTTAACATGCACGAGATGATACACACACCCCTTAGAAATTATTTTCCTTGCCCGGAGGTAGGAAACAAGCTGACCCCTGAACGCTGAAACACTACCCTTCCACTCTAAGGCGGGCTTATTCGGGAACTGAAATTGAACTATCCTATTTCTGCAGTCGACTATGACATAGCAGGAATAAAGCCAATCCATGCCGAGAATGACATCAAAGTTTGTCATCTCTAACTCGACTAAATCTGCTGACGTGGATTTCTGAAATATTATAATCGGGCAGTTCCTGTATACCCACTGGGCTATGATAGTTTTGCTCACTGGGGTAGAGACTGAAAAGGGCTCTGCTAAAATCTCGGGACTGATTTTGAAATTGCCTGCTATGTATAGAGTAACAAAAGACAAGGATGCACCTGGGTCTAGCAAAGCATAAACATGAATATGGAAAATTTGTAACGTACCAGTAATGACATCAGTAGAATTTTCCTGATCCTGTCGGGTCTGAAGAGCATGGAGTCTATTTGGGCGTTGCCCACTAGTAGCACTGGAAGTGGCACCCTACTGGTTCGAGCGACCGGACTGAGCTACAGAATGAATTTGCTGACCCTGAAGACCTGACTGCGGACACTCTCTAATCCTGTGGCCTGGCTTGCCACAACCAAAACAAACATCACTACCGACTCTGCAAATATCCTTGTGGTTCTTACCATAAGCCTGATAAAGGGGATTTGTTCAAGCACTGCTAACCCTACCCTAAGATTTAGAGCCTAGCGCTTTATCTCTATTGCCGTCTCTAAATTTTGGCACTGTAAAACTAGCAGAGAAAGGAGCTGGAGCTGCTGGCTTGGGACAAAACTACAAATGATTCCCTCCCTCTGATTTGGGCTGAGCAAAACTGAAACTGCCTAATTTTGCTCTATTGTTCTGCCTCTCTCTAGTCTTAACCTTTTGCTCCTCTATCTGCTGAGCATGGGTCATGAGTCTAGCTAAGGTCATATCACTGTTCAGCATCGCAAATCTACACTTATTCACAACACTATCGTTCACCCCTGACACAAACTTGCTCATCTTAGCCCTATTGTCTGTAACCACATGAGAGGCATACCTGGCTAGCTGAGTAAATATAAGAGAATACTCCCTAACCGTTATATTTCGCTGCCTGAGGTTGATGAACTCAAGAACTTTGGCTTCCCTCAGCTCTTGGGGAAAGAATCTGTCTAAGAAAGCCGTGACAAATTCCTCCCACCCAGTGGGACCTGCGCCATCTACCTTCTCGAACTTCCACTATTTGTACCATGTGAGAGCCACATCTTGCAACTGATATGCGGCTAACTCAGCACTCTGAACAGAAGTAACACCCATGATGTCAATGACCTTCTAAACTTGGTCAATGAACTCCTGAGGGTCTTCATCAGACTTAGACCCATGGAAAGATGAAGGGTTCATTCGGGTGAAGTCCCGAATCCTAGCTGCTGCAGAATTTACCACTGGATTAGCCAGAATAGCTGGTGGCCTTTCATTTTGGGTAACTACAAAATGAGCAAGTATGGTGAATGCGGCTCTAAATTTCGCATGAGAAATATGTTGGCCCAAAGGATCTTTGGGCTGAGGAGATGGCTAGTTTCTTCTCTTTGGGGCCATATTCTGAAACAAGAGAAGAACGGATTAGATTGGGAGTTTAACTTGAGATTATGATCACTAGCGCGACATGAATACTGAAAGAAGGGAAACTATTCCTAAAACATCTTATAGCCTCCTGTACATAAATGTGGCACGCAACATACCCATGCACAAGACTCTGCTAGATGCAGCTTTCAAAATTCCTAGGACTCTATTGATATCTAACAGTCCTGGTATACTGATATCTGAAGAAATATCTGAGTTCTTTTACTGAGACTGATACTGAAACTGTGGGAGGCAGTTGTTTAACCGACATGCCCCATGTATACCATTACGGCTAAGCTGGGGTCCAATCTCTGCCCCGACTGGAGGGGTGTCAATACCGCGCCATTGGTAAGGACAGTTGTGAGTGACCCTTATCTGGCAGGTACTCAAAGTGAGAATGGTGGGATCCTAAACTAACAGGTTAAGCCACTTCATCAACCCAAATCTGATAGGTTAAGATATCTCAACCTACACTGGCTACGTAGTTTTGGAACACAAGGATGACTGCTAAGAATTACACCCTGAACTGGCCGGTGAGTTCCCATCCTTGAGTTCACTCGGTGATAACTTATACTCCTATCTGAAGGGACTGAACATGATTAAAATGGATGTACATAGACTGAATAACTGATATCCGTTGACTGACGGAGTAGTACTATTATCTGAGAGTTAACTGAGATCATGAGATTTCTGATGTTTCTTGAGTCACATGACTGACTGAGTTCTATAGAGTATAGCTTGACTGAGATTTATCGTGGCACATGATATGGATCTAGGCACACAACTATATTTTTTGGGTACGTATACCCCCAGGACTCGATAGAAGGAAACTGGCACACATGATATGACTTAATCACAAGATTAGAGTCCACAATTCACAATATTATAAGTAGGGGATAGTATACTTCATGTATTTATTCACATCTCAACATGGTAGGGAGAGCATAGATACATTTCGTGTATATAATTCATATTTCCATTATCACACATACTTCATGCCACAACAACAACAACATATAAATAGCATGAAAATTCATATGGAAGTGTATAGCTAATAAGGACTTGTCATTTAGATATCATGGAATCATGTAATTATGGGTTTTTAGCATCCTAAGCATTTTATCAAACACCTGGCATGGATTCTTTAAAACATAGGTGGATTTCATACTTGCATCACATCAAACCACCTAAAGTTCATGTTTTTCAACTGACAACCACATATATTTCATGAAAACATCGTTAGATATCATTTTGAAACTTAAACAACAATCATCAACATGTACATGCTTATATCACCACAAAAAGTTTACAAAATAACATTTAAAAATATGGTTCTTGAGCTCTATTAACGGATTGGGTCCATATATGAACACTATGCATACCTTAGATTAAGAATTCGTGGAATCTACGGTTGAATTTGCTTGAAGCTTGAAACCCCAATGGAAACCCTAGACTTGTTCTTGATTGTTCTTGAGTGGATTTTGATAAAACTAATGTAAAGGGATGCTTTGGGGCTTCAATCCCGTGTTTAAATAGTATATATAAGGTTTTGGGAAGTTACCATATTTCCCTTGAGGAGTTTAAACCAAAATTTGAAAACTATGCAAAATATATCCCAATTTAGGCCCCCGGCGCGACGCGGAGCTTGGTAAAATGCCAATTATTGCGACCTGAAAGCTTGGAGTGAAGCAGGGCTGTCGTGGAGGCTTTCTGAAAATTGACGAGTGCCATTTTGGCCTCTGGCACGATGCGCCATGCACTGAAATGGCATTCGTCTTACAGCAGAAACTTAAAATAGCCATAACTTCTTCACCGGATGTCCGTTTTAGGCGAATTTGGTATCGATGAAAGGCTTATTAAATTATGTATCCGTTGGTCGGTCATGGGAGTATAATGAGAGATATACTCATTTGAAATTGGCAATACCAATATCCTTCTAAAGAATTCAATCGGTAAGGAATGTTTTGAATTGCACAATAGCTAGGACATATTTGAGACCTTAATTCACATCAACCTTGATCATTAAACTACCAAGGAACCATGATGTACTATGCATGATCTTGAAACATTGAGTTAATATTGAGTTGGATTTTTGGGGGTATTACAATGATAAAAATAAATATAAAATGATAAATAAATTGTTGACGTTTTATTTCTACTTGATGCCTTATATGAAACCTATTTAAAATTTTTCACAAGTATTTTCTTATAGTAATTTCATTATATCACTGCTATAAGTCATTTATGACTTGTTTGCTTTGTTGTTTCAATATGATTTTATTATATCACCCGTAATTAATTTTAAAAAAAGATAAAATAGAAATAAAATAATAAATTTTGTACTACCTTCTTCATCTGCTTTAATCATAATTTTATAATATCATTCCTAATTAATTATTAGAAGTCATTTAAGTATTAATAAATTAATAATATTTAATAAAAAATATAAAATAATATAAAAGGATAAATTAACTCTTGATATTTTAAATTAATTAGATGTCTTATAGGAGACCCATTTAAATTTTTTCACATGCATTTTTTTATAATAATTTTATTTTATCACTTCTAATTAGATTTTATAAGTAATTTAAGACATGTCTGCTTCTTGGTTTCAATTGTGATTTTATTGTATCACCCTAATTAATTTTTATAGTCATCTAAGCATTAAAAACATAATAATATTGCATAAAAAAGATAAAATGCACACGAAATGATATGTCAACATAAATGATGTGTGAGTAGATGCTAACACATTTGAGGCTTTTCATTCTAAATAATTGCGAAGTCTTAAGCAACTTTTGATTGTTTTTTATCATTTTCTTGTGATATTGTAGTTGTAGTAAGGATGGGAGGAAAACATAGGAAAGATGAACAAAATAAGTAAAATCTGGTACAAATGAGCTGATATGAGTCTGACGGCATTTCTTGCAAGCCATCAGAGATGTGGTAAGCTACCAGAAAAATGCGTCAGGAAGAACAGTAAAGAAGAGTTGCTGGATGAAGGTGACAACATTCTCAATATGTCGTCTCAAGTGTGGTAAATCGTCAGAAGATGTCGTCAAGTAGGACAGAACATGGTGAAATAAGCTAAAGGTCTGACGACATTTGCTACATGCCGTGACTCCTCTGGTAAGCCGTCGGAGGACATCGTCAGAGTGAGGCAGAACAGGTTAAGAAGGCACGACTTCTGGCGACATATCTGAGACGCCGTCAGAAGCCTGGAGATCAACACCAATATGACGTCACCTAAATTCGAGCCCAACTGTGATTTTGTTATTTTATTACCTTAATTAGGCTTTAGTATAAATAGCATCTTTTAGGGTTTCATTCACAACTTCGGAAGCAGCTTTTGACATCTTGTAACTTAGTAAAGGGGAGTTCACTTGTTTTTGACTCTCTTAACTTAGAATTCAATTTTCCATCCTTTGATTTAGTTGTGGGAAATTCTTATTGTACTTGAAGGAGAAACAACTTTGAATTTCATCTTTTGTAAGTTCACTTGCTTTAAGTTATGAATTTAATCTTTGTTATCTCTTTCTATCTTATGAGCACCTAAAACTCACAACTAAGGTTGTGGGATCTATGATTATTATTTCATTGATTTAATAGTTGGATTAGGGTTTGAGTGATTGTGGGAACGTCTTGAAATTCTGTTGTTTTAACTTGAATCTGTTGGTTGCAAACATTAGGTTATGCCTTAGGTTTTATTTTCTTCTAACGGAGAAATAGACTAGAGGTCGTGAATTATCAACAGGGACTCGGAAGCTACCAACCTTCTATTTAATGATTGATGTCGTAACTGGATCAATCTACCTGAGATAACATCTGGTTGGAAATAGATATGTTATCTAAGTTCGAGAGAATTAAATAATAAATTATCTGATGAGATCGAGAGATAAGTTAGATAGTATTATCGGTAGGGATAATCTGTTGTTCCCACTTATCACGAGAATCATGAACAGTTATTATTCAATAGAGATTAATAGTCATAGTGATCACAATCGTAGTTTCTCTATATCATTGATTCAAAATATTGAAATCTAAGTTTTGAGTTCTAAAATAAGTTGAAACGTTAAAATTTTGATTGATAAAAACCCCTTTTTTGTCTTTTCTTATTATTTATTTGAATTTAACTTGTAGCTATAGTTTCGAACTAGTTTAATCGCCACTCACATTGTTCCCTGTGGATTTGACCCCGACTTCAAAGTTGGGTAAATATATTGACGACGACTGTCTTGCACTTATTTGAGGTGCAAGTTGAGCGTTATCGAAAATGGCGCCGCTTCCGGGGAACAATTTGGCGTATTGAGTTAGTTTGCAATTTTAGCTTACTTACTTGAATTCAAACTTGTAAATATTTGTTGTGATTTCCTTTGTTCTTTTGTTAGGTAGATTTTTTTTTATTTTTGTTTATTTCTTACTATGGCATCATGGAATGAATGTATGTTTGATGGTTGGAATCTTATCTGGATGTTCCATGTCTATATTGTGATGGACCCCATTTTTGGCAAGATTGTAGATATGCTCCCCAGAGAGAGATGTGTGCACCATCTCCATCCTACTGGGAATATAATTGTTTTTTTATGTAGTGGTCAAGATGGACATTGGAGTGATTGCCCAAATGCCCCTTCCCCCTATTGCGGTAACCCAGGTTCTAGTTCTTCTTATAAGTATGACAGGTCTTATGGTCAAGAAAAAGAAGAACGAAGCACTGGAAAGAGTGACATTGAAGCTATTCTTCAACTAATGTTGGATCGTATAGACACAATGAATGATACCATATATGACATACATCAAGACATTAAGGCATTTAATGAGGGAGGAGAAAGGATAAAGAGATGGATATCGACGTCAATCATCCAAAACACTTTTCTACATTATATTTAGATGATATCTTGTCTGTGGAATCATTTAAAATAATGGAAAAGTGTAACAATAAAGAGCAAGTTTCCTATACTAATGATGAGCTTGATGTTGATCAACCCTTGGAGATTTTCCAACCAACCGAGCCAACCATGAAGGATGATGCCAAGATTGAGGGAATGGTGCTAGAGGCAAAAGAAGAAGCCAAGTCAATCTCTTATGAAGACTCTAGCCCAATTCAAAGTAAAAATGTTGAGAAGATGAATAAAAGTGAGTGTGTAGAGGATAGTGTAAATTTTAAAGTAGGATTTGTGGAAGACTGTGAAGATGAGGAACAAGAATCCTATATTCTTTATTTTACACTTGATAAACAACATAAAAACACACCTCACTTTAAGGTTGAGTTGTTTGCCATGCATTATTCATTACTCAAATTTTTAATCTTTATACCACCTCCCTATGAGCGAGGTAAGAAGATAGACTCTAAGTTGGGGCTGAAATTCATATCCTTAAGGTGGAGGAAAAAGCTGAGTTGGGTCATGCCGCGACGTTAAACTAGGCGCTTCTTGGGAGGCAACCCAAGGTAATTTGTTGTTTGTATTCATATTATGTGATTGACATCAGATTTTCGCACCCATGGTGCCACAGGTATGTTTCTAACTCTCTTGTTTTGATTTGACGTATTGGGAATAATGTATAATATTAAGTTGAGGGTGGGGCTACTTGTGGGTGTTGATGTACTCCTGGGGTTTTTGTTGCCGTGCCTTTTTTCCCCAGAGTCTTGTTCCTAGTAGAGCCGACATGTTTAGGCTTACTGTGTGTGTTTTGTGATGTGTTGTGGTTAACTGGAGAAAAATAAGTATCTAGAGCAGTTGACATATTTTTGTTGATTTTTGAGACTGAAAAACACCTCTCCATTGGTCTGTTTTATAACTGTGTGATATATATTTATGTGTGACCACTGTGCATCTTGTTATGGCATTATTACTACTGACATGATATCCATTGCTAAACAATCACATGAACCAGATAGGTAGTAGCTTGTGATGCACCTTTGTGCCATGTATGTGTGAGATACTACTTAGTTCCCTTTGTGTGTTAAATCCAGAACTTGCCCGGTTAGTCTTACCTTGGTTGAAAGATAGGGGTTAGGAAAGGATTATAGGCCGTTTTGATTTTTAAGTCACTTTTTGCCTAAATGACCTTCCCTGTATGCATGATATCTCTTGATCCCTATTTTGAGCCTGAATTGACCATTTTTTCTATGACACCTATCACCTTCCCGTTTAGATCATAATGAACCTGTTTTGGCCCTGGTCTTTCTTGGGCACTGTTCACCTAGACTTAGGTAAACAATCTATGTTGAGGGTGGCTATCAAAAGGGTGCGTAATGTAAACTGAGCATGAAGAAAGGTAGAATAAAAGGAAAAGAATAAGTGAAAAATAATAAAAAGTTGGGTGGTGTGGAAGAAAAATAAGAAAAGAAAAAGAATGAAAAATAAAAGCCACATCCATCCTGAATAATGTGTGATCAAGAAAAGGAGAAAAAGAAGAAAAAGGTTAATAAGTGAGCCCAAAAGTTAAGGTAGTGCCAAGGAGGCTTAGTCACTCTAAATGCCATTGAATATCATACCAGCCTACATTACAAGCCGAAGAAAAGACTTATAGTGATCCTAACTTACCTGTATAGACACCTTGTTAATAAAAATAAGGGCAAGCATATGGTATTTGACATGCATTGATTGGAATTTCTTTCTGAGAGTGAGTGTCTCTTGACCGTCCCTGCATTGACATGCTTGAGTTCATATATGAGTGAGGAGGGGCTTCTTTATTGTAAAGGGACATCGATTGCATTGCTAGTTGTTAACTTGTTTGGATAGTGTAATCTCGGTACATGCATGGTTGTTGCTGAATTGATGCCATATCTTGATTCCTTTGGGTCACATTGTTAATCTTCATGGATATGCACAATTAGATTGAACATGGAGAGTGAAATGAGTTTTGAGTTAAACTTGATAATCAACTGTGATAGGTATCTTATGTGTCTGTTGGTTAAGCATCGTAGTATGGTGTTATGTAGTTGCTTGAGGACAAACAATTGTTTTAAGTTGAGGGTGTTGATGTATGAGCAGATGCTAACACATTTGAGGCTTTTAACTCTAAATAAGTACCAAGTGTTAAGCAACTTTTGGTTGTTTTTGATTATTTTCTTGTGATATTGTAGTTGTAGCAAGGATGGGAGGAAAACATAGGAAAGATGAACAAAATAAGTAAAATCTGGTACAAGTGAACTGATATGAGTCTGACGGCATTTCTTGCAAGCCGTCAGAGATGTGGTAAGCTACCAGAAAAAGGGGTCAGGAAGAACAGTAAAGAAGAGTTGCTGGATGAAGGTGATGACATTCTCAATATGTCGTCACAAGTGTGGTAAGCCATCATAAGATGCTGTCAAGTGGGACAGAACATGGTGAAATAAGCTGAAGGTCTGACGACATTTGCTATATGCCGTCACTCCTCTGGTAAGCCATCGGAGGACATCGTCAGAGTGAAGCAGAACAAGTTAAGAAGGCACGACTTCTGACGACATATCTGAGATGCCGTCAGAAGCCTGATGATCAACACCAACATGCTGTCACCTAAATTCGAGCCCAGCTGTGATTTTGTTATTTTATTACCTTAATTAGGATTTAGTATAAATAGCATCTTTTAGGGTTTCATTCACAACTTCGGAAACAGCTTTTGACATCTTGTAACTTAGTAAAGGGGAGTTCAGTTGTTTTTGATTCTCTTAACTTAGAATTCAATTTTCCATCCTTTGATTTAGTTATGGGAAATTCTTATTGTACTTGAAGGAGAAACAACTTTGAATTTCATCTTTTGTTAGTTCACTTGCTGTAAGTTATGAATTTAATCTTTATTATCTCTTTCTATCTTATGAGCAACTAAAACCCATAACTAGGGTTGTGGGATCTATGATTATTGTTTCATTGATTTAATAGTTGGATTAGGGTTTGAGTGATTGTGGAAACATCTTGAAATTCTATTGTTTTAACTTGAATCTATTGGTTGCAAACATTAGATTATGCCTTAGTTTTTATTTTCTTCTAACGGAGAAATAGACTAGAGGTCGTGAATTATCATCAGGGACTTGGAAGCTACCAACCTTCTGTTTAATGATTGATGCCGTAACTGGATCAATCTACCTGAGATAACATCTGGTTGTAAATAGATATATTATCTAAGTTCGAGAGAATTAGATAATAAATTTTTGGTGAGGTCGAGAGATAAGTCAGATAGTATTATCGGCAGGGATAATCTGTTGTTCCTACCTATCACGAGAATCATGAACAGTTATTATTAAATGAAGATTAATAGTCATAGTGATCACAATCGTAGTTTCTCTATATCATTGATTCGAAATATTGAAATCTAAGTTTTGAGTTCTAAAATAAGTTGAAACGTTAAAATTTGTTTGATTGATAAAAACCCCTATTTTGTCTTTTCTTATTATTTATTTGAATTTAACTTGTAGCTATAGTTTCGAACTAGTTTAATCGCCACTCATATTGTTTCCTGTGGATTCGACCCTGACTCCGAAGTTGGGTAAATATATTGATGACGACCGCCTTGCACTTATTTGAGGTGTAGGTTGAGCGTTATCAATAAACTGTTTGTTTGACTATCGAAATTATATTAGTGCCACAAAAATTACGATGGGACAGAGGAAGACATAAATAACATACATTATTTAAAAATGAGAAGACACGTAAACTGGAACTGAGAGAGTATTAATATCTTATTAAACCATTATATTAAAAGCATTATAAATCACATATTAACAGCTTAGAAATACAAAAGATATAAAATATTTGATTGACTCTCAAACTTATATCAATGTCATTTAAATTGGAATAGAAGAAAAAATATTATAAATCAACTTACTTATAAAGGGCAACAAGCAGGCACGCCTTCGATATGCCTGCTTGTGTTGCCTGCTTCAACTGCTTCAATCGTTATTTTACTATATGACCCCAAATTAATCATTATAAGACATCTAAGTATAAAGATGTAACGACCTAGGAATTTGATGAAATATGTGAAAATTGTGATTTTGTGTGATTTGACTATTTTACCCCTCCCCGTAGTTGTATTATAGTATTTCTGCTGTGTGGAGTGTTTGACATGATTTTTGATGCATTTTGGTACCATTTATGCGATATTGTAATTTTTGATGGCTTCGAGTGTCTTATTTTAGACTTATGGGAATATCTTTTGATCCTTGCAACGGATGGTCAAACGGACTGCACCAGCAGCTTCAAAATATCAATTTTAAATTATTTAGGCCTTTGGTTCGGGTCTCGGTGCACCCGATCTCATTTCGACCTATTGATCGAAAAATTAGAAAATTAAAAATATGAGAGTGGGACCCACATTTGGTCGAAACGACCTCAGATGGAAAATTTGAATTCTCCAGCAGATCGGGAATGTCAATTTTAGGGTGTTAGAATATTTGGTATGATTTTACAGCTTTTAAATCTCATTTCGATCCTCGATTTGAAAAAAATGTGATTTCGAGTTTTGGAGGTTAACTTTGTAAAAATAATATTTTTTTGAGAATCTGAAATCACCAATGAGTTCGAAACGTCGAATTTAGTATGGTTGCATAGTTAGTTTGTATATATCGGACTCCGAATGAATCTCGAACACCCTATCGAAGTCCAGATTGGGCATTTTAAAAAAACTGTTTTTTTGGTTAATGCTGGTGCAGAAAAACTGCACTGTTTATAACAGTTTTCTCCTCTTTTTAGCCTATTTTGCTCATTTTCATCTTGCCTCTTGAGAGTTAAACCCTAAAATAGTGTGAGAGCTTAAAAGTAAAGCTTGTGAGAGTTTGGGAAGCAAGATTAACATTTATTTCTTGATTTTACTACAGATTTAAGGTAAAAATTCACTCTTTTCTTAGTAATTTCTTGATAAATTTTTCAAAACTCCAAAGATCTCAGGACTTGATTTTAAAACCCAATTTCACTTCTTTTCACTTGAATAATGTTTTTATCATATAATTACTAGTTTTTCATCAATTTAACCTTCAAAACAACTTTGATTCTTGATTTTAACTCGGATTTTAAAGATTTTACCCGGTAAAGCTTAATAATGATTTTACTTCAATTTGAACCTCGTTTTTTACTCGATTTGACTTGGTTTTTCAGCTACAAATTTCTAAAGATATGGGGAACATATTTTTGAGGTAAAGTTTCGATTTTGCCCTTTTTTTTGAAAATCCGTTCCAGGGGTCTGTTTTGACCCCGAACCAAAAGTAGTCAATATATGTGTCATTGATTTTGTTTTACGTGTAGATTTCCTATTTGATGTTTTTAGTGAATTTCAAGATCATTCGTGGAAAGTAAGTTCGTGGGTTCGAAGTTTAGTGGACCGATTTTGGCTTTTGAGGTAGGTTATGACTTAATTCTTTCATATTGGGATGATTTGTAAATGATAATATAAAATGCACGTTAAGGGTGAGAACTAATCATGAAAAATGGCTATTTATATGTTGTACCTGTGTGGGGCCCGAAATGTGATGTAATTGTCGAAATTGAGTTATTATGCGATATGTGTAACCGTGTTGGATCCTATGGGATATTAATAGCCTTGAATACGAGTGAATAATTGTATTGCATTGTTAAGATGCTTAATATGGTACCATTGGTGTATTTTGATTATATTCATACTTTATTGGCATATGAGACATGTGAAAATTCATGGATGAAACTGAAATAATGAGTGAATATTGGCTCACGTGGTTGTGAAAATATATCATTATGGTTGATTGTGAAAATACTCATTGTGATTGGTTGTGAGTAGGGGTATACATAGGTCGGGTTGGTTTGGTTTTTTATTGAATAAAAGTCAAACCAATTATGTCGGATTATTAAAACTATAAACCAAATCAAACTAACATAAAATTATTTTTTTCGATTTAGGTTTTAGCCGGTTCTTTCGTTTTTTCTATTTTTTTGGATTTTCTCAGTTTTTTTATAATCTTTATTTTTTATAATTATATTGTGATTGAAGACTAAATCAAGTATGTTTTCACTCACGTGCTAATGAAAAAAACTTAATTATGAAAAATTGAGGAGCGAAAAACTCTCTTGAAATTAAAAAGTAAGATGAAGAGTGAAAAGTTTAGGTTTTAATTTTATATTGGGTCGTGGACCATTTTATTAGCAATTAATGGACAAATATTACAACTTAATATATATATATATATATATATATATATATTATATATATATATACAAACACACACACACACACCCCTACTTTTTAAATATTAAAAATTAATAAAACTAATTAAAAAAATATTTAAAAAGTAGATTATAATTAATATTTTATGTATAAAAAGTTAAATTATATGTATGCATATATACATATATATATATATATATATATATTTTATGTCGGTTTGATTTGGGTTCGGTTTGACTTTTTTTTGGTTAACACCAAACCAAACCAAGAATGGTCATTTTTTTTTCAAACGCCAAACCAACCAAACCAAACCATAAGTCAGGTTTTTTTCTCAGTTTGGTTTGGTTCTTTAGTCTGGTTTGACTTGACAGTTTGGTCTGTACACCCCTAATTGTGAGCATTACATCCTTATATCATACTCATTAATGAAATATTGGTACCACTGTAGCAACATTTGAGAAACGCTAGCAACACTTTTTTAAAACCCTCTCTGAGGGATGTGTCGGAAGGAGATATTGTAACACCTTACAAAACCGTTTCCAAGAGATATGCCGGAAAGGAGTTTTGAGATATGTAGATTGTATACGGGTTGACGAACCTCTCATGGGTCCTACGCCGGGAAGCTTTAGCTCCGTAGGTGTATACAGGGATTGTGCAACGACCTCATGCATCATCATCATCATCATCATCATCATCATCATCATATACATTCCACTTACTTTATTGTGTTTATATTGTGTTGTATTGCTATATTGACTTGCTCTTTATGTAATTATCTTATCTTCTTTTACTTGTATTTAATGATCTTGTATATGTATGTTCCCCCTTGTTCTACTTATATGTGATATAATGCATTCTTATGTTCTATCTGTTGTGATGTTGCAATATATGTGATATATATTAGAACTGTTAGTGCAACGGTGTGGGCTATCGTTGTGGGATATTTTTTGACTGCAGGTGACGTGCCCTTAGTGTATATTTTGTATGTTTTATTTACTACTTTGCTTGGTCGACCTATGATACCTACTAAGTACAAGTGGGTTGAACTCATGTCTACTGCGTCCTTTCAGTGCAAGTCCTAGCTTGAGTGCGCCTCAACTTGCTTGACTCGGGTGATTGTTGGAGCTTCCAAGGTAGCGGTTGGACATTCATGCGTCCGAAGTTCACCTCTACCTTTCTATAGTAGTTATGCCTTTATTAGTATTCGAAGACAGATATTATTTCTTTGTGGTTATTTTCTAATGTATATGAATTTTGGATTGTATCAGTAGTTCTACCACTATTAACACCTGGTTTTGGACATGATCGGTATTTTGGATAAGTTCTTTCCGCATTATTATGATTACTTGTATGGTTGGGCTTCGTTCCATAAGCCTTACCTTGGAATATTTTTGTCTTTTTATCTTTTTATATTAGTTTGGGTGATAGGTTTACTTGTCAAGATAGGCCATAAAACGTGCCATCATGACCCTCATTTTTGTAATACCTCGGGAAATTTTTCGTTGAAATTTTGTGTGGAAACGTGTTGGGTTCTATCTTCTAGAATGAAATATAAATTTTTCGTGTGGAATGTCTTAGATTATGACCCACCATTATGTAGAGTATTGAATAAGCTTTCCAACGATATATGGATCATCCAAAACGGACACCCGAGCGACGAGTTATGAAGATTCCAATAGAACCATGAATAGTAGTGAACATAAAATGTGCAGGAAAAAGTACTGAGGCCTGGCGTATTTTTGCTTCAACTTTAAATGATCATAACTCTTTGTACATAATGATCTGGGTGATCTACTATATATCAACGGAAATCTATACGAGTACTCTTTCCAATGAAATTGGTTTCATCCAATTTGTCTATCGGATCAAAAAGTTATGGTCGATCTACTTCATCCTATCAAAAGTGAATTTTTGGGTCAACTTCAAATGATCATAACTCCTCGTACACAATGATCTGGGTAAGATACTATATATCAATGGAAAGATATGAGAGTCCTCTTTCTAATTAAATTGGTTTCATCTAATTTGGATATTAGAGTAAAATGTTATGGTTGATCTACTTCAAACTATCAAAATAGTCCACCAAAGGACAAATTCGAGAATTATTTGATTTTTAGGGGCATTTTGGTCATTCCCCCTCACCCAAAATCCATCCAAACCCTATATTAAAGCCTATTAGAAGCATTATATGTTATATTTCATCAAATTCCCTCAAAAAGAAAACCCTAAGCTCCTATATCCAACTTCAAGAACCTTCAAAGTTCACCATTAATTCTGCAAATTTATTCAAGATTCCAAGTTCCTAGTTCAAGAACTCCAAGAACCATCATTCAAAGGCATGATTAACATCTCAAAAATGAGTATCGATCTAAAGTTCATCATTCAAGGTATGTGGAGTTTTTCAACTAGAACTCTCTTTCATTCTTGTGCCCAAAAGTAATTTTCATTACAAAGGCATAATTTTTAGTTGATTTTTTACAAATTTAAAGCATGAACCCATATCTTATGATGATTATTATGAAATCTTGATGTTTATAATTTTGAAAAATGAATTTACATGTATGGAGATATAAAACATAAATCTTGAATAAAGATTCTGATCATCTTCGAACTGTCTTGCAAACCCTTAGAGATCAAAAGTTGTTTGCCAAGTTCAGTAAGTGTGAGTTTTGGCTAAGGTCAGTTGCTTTTCTGGGTCATATCATTTCTTTTGAGGGTATTAGAGTTGATCCCCAAAGGACCGAAGCTGTTAGAAATTGGCCTAGACCTATTTCTCTGACTTATATCCAAAGTTTCTTGGGTTTAGCTGGCTATTACTGCCGTTTTATTAAGGGTTTCTCCTCTATAGCATCTCCTATGACTCGATTGACCCAAAAAAGTGAAGTTCTTGTAGTCCGAATCTTGTGAGAAGAGTTTTCAGGAGTTGAAGACTCAACTCACTTCAGCCCCTGTTTTGACTTTGTCTGATGGTGTTGATGGTTTTATGGTGTACTGTGATGCTTCAAGAGTTGGGTTGGGTTGCATATTGATGCAGAAGGGTAAGGTGATAGCTTATGCTTCTAGACAATTAAAACCCCATGAGAAAATTACCCCCCTATGACCTTGAGTTGGTTGCTGTTGTGTTTGCTTTGAAAATCTAGAGACACTATTTGTATGGTGTCCATGTTGATGTTTTCACTGATCATAAGAGTCTGCAGTATGTGTTTACCCAGAGAGAATTGAATCTTACGCAGAGACGATGGTTAGAATTGTTAAAGAACTATGATATGAGTGTGCTGTACCATCCGGGTAAGGCCAATGTTGTGGCAGATACCCTAAGTAGAGTGTCCATGGGTAGTGTTTCACATGTGGTAGAAGGTAAGAAAGAGTTGGCTCGTGATATATATCGTTTGGCTAGATTGGGGGTTAGGTTGTTTGACTTTGCTGAAGGTAGTATAGGGGTTCAGAGTAGTTCCGAATCCTTCTTGGTTTTAGAAGTGAAGGAAAAGCAATACTTAGATGCTAGTTTGGTCAGACTAAAGGAGTCAGTCAAGGACCAAAAAGTAGAGGTTTTCTCCCAAGGGGGAGATGATGTGTTGAGATTGCAGGGTAGATTGTATGTACCGAATATTGATGATCTGAGATAGAGGATTATGGCTAAAGTGCATGGGGTGCGATATTCTATTCATCCTGGTGCCACCAAGATGTACCGAGACTTGCGAGAAATCTATTGGTGGAGTGGCATAAAGAAAGATATAGCAGCGTTTGTAGCTATGTGTGCAACATGCCAACAGGTTAAGGTTGAACAACAAAGACCTGGTGGTATGATGCAAGAGTTTAGTATTCCCACCTGGAAGTGGGAAGAGATAAATATGGACTTCGTGATTGGTTTACCTTCTTCCCGATGCCATCATGATTCCATTTGGGTTGTGGTTGATAGGTTGACTAAGTTTGCTTATTTCTTGCCTGTTCATACTTTATATACTGCTGAGGATTATGCTAGATTATATATCCGAGAGCTAGTCAGATTGCATGGAGTTCCCTTGTCTATCATTTCGAATAGGGGTACTCAGTTCACTTCGCAATTTTGAAAAGCTTTTCAGAAGGGTCGTGGTACCCAAGTGCTTTTGAGTTCTGCTTTTCATTCGCAGACCGATGGTCAAGCTGAGCGAACCATCCAGACCTTAGAGGATATGTTGAGAGCTTGTGCACTTGACTTTAAGGGAAGTTGGGATGATCACTTATCATTGATAAAGTTTTCTTACAATAATAGTTTCCACTCTAGTATTGGCATGGCTCTGTTTGAAGCCTTATATGGGAGGAAGTGTAGATCACCCATAGGTTGGTTCGAGATGGGTAAAACGGCTGTGAGTGGTCCTGATTCGCTATTTGAGGCTATGGAAAAATTTAAGTTGATTAGGGAAAGGTTGAAAACTACGCAGAGTCGTCAGAAGTCATATACAGATGTTAGAAGGAGAGACCTTGCGTTTGAAGTTGGTGACCTAGTGTATCTGAAAATTTCACCCATGAGGGGGTGAAGAGATTCGGAAAGAAAGGAAAGCTTAGTCCCCGTTATGTTGGTCCTTACAAAATTCTTAACCGTGTTGGTAAGGTAGCTTATGAGGTCTAGTTGCCTTCCGAGTTGTTCTCTGTTCATCCAATATTCCATGTCTCCATGCTTAGAAAGCATATGAGCGATGCTGTGGTAGTGGATTCCTCTGTGAGTGCTGATATTCAAGAAAATCTTTCTTTTGATGAGATTCCTGTTGAGATTCTTGATTTCAGTGTCCAAACACTAAGGAATAAAGAAGTTCCCTTGGTCAAGGTGTTATGGTAAAACCAATCTGTTGAGGGTGCAACTTGGGAAGTTGAGGCGGATATGCGATCCAAGTTCCCGCACCTATTTTCTGCGAACTCCGATCAAGCCGAAGGTGCCGTTCTTTCCTAAATCATGCACTTTTGATAAAAGTTGCAGCAGTTCAGCTGTCATTTATTATGTGTTCAACTGTAGTTTCTTGAATTTATGCATTCTATGTTGCATTCGGAGTGAGAAACGATGTGGTGATGAGTCTAACGAATGGTTTCAGCTATATGTTCTATTCCCTATCTAATCTTGGCATTTCTAGTATCATTTGAGGACAAATGTTTCCAAGGGGGGGATGATGTAATACCCCGGAAAATTTTTCATTGAAATTTTGTGCGTAAACGTATTAGGTTCTATCTTTTAGAATGAATTATAAATTTTCCATTTGGAATATCTTAGAGTATGACCCACCATTGCGTAGAGTATCGAATAAGCTTTCCAACGATATGTGGATCATCCAAAACGGACACCCGAGCGATGAGTTATGAACATTCCGATCGAACTGTGAATAGTAGTAAATAGTAAAACCTACAGGAAAAAGTACTGAGGCCTGGAGTATTTTTTCTCCAACTTTAAACGATCATAACTCCTTGTACATAATGATATGGGTGATCTACTATATATCAACAAAAATCTCTGCGAGTCCTCTTTCTAATGAAATTGGTTTCATCCAATTTGTCTATCGGATCAAAAAGTTATGGTCGATCTACTTCAGCCTATCAAAAGTGAATTTTTGGGTCAACTTCAAACGATCATAACTCCTTGTACACAATGATCTGAGTGAGATACTATATATCAACGGAAAGATATGAGAGTCCTCTTTCTAATGAAATTATTTTCATCTAATTTGGATAGTAGAGTAAAACGTTATGGTTGATCTACTTCAAACTATCAAAATAGTCCACCAAAGGACAGATTCGAGAATTATTTGATTTTTAGGGGCCTTTTTGTCATTTCCCCTCACCCGAAATCAATCCAAACCCTATATTAAAGCCTGTTAGAAGCATTATATGTTATATTTCATCAAATTCCCTCAAAAAGAAAACCCTAAGCTCCTACATCCAACTTCAAGAACCTCCAAAGTTCACCATTAATTCTGTAAATTTATTCAAGATTCTAAGTTCCTAGTTCAAGAACTCGAAGAACCATTATTCAAAGGCACAATTAACATCTCAAAAATGAGTATCGATCCAAAGTTCATCATTCAAGGTATGTGGAGTTTTTCAACAAGAACTCTCTTTCGTTCTTGTGCCCAAAAGTAATTTTCTTTACAAAGGCATGATTTTTATTTGATTTTTTACGAATTTGAAGCATAAACCCATATCTTATGATGATTATTATGAAATCTTGATGTTTATGATTTTGAAAGATGAATTTACATGTGTGGAGATATAAATCATGAATCTTGAATGATATTATCATGATTTTGATATTTGGGTCATGAATCCACATTGGAAATTGTGTTTTTTTGAGAAAGTATGTGTTATAAGCACGTTGATGTTGAATATTTGAGATATTTTGAATGATTTGACCTTTTGGTCTTAATGGAGTTATTTTGAACTCGAGTGTGAAAGAAATTCACAACGTGGTTGATTTTGATAGATGGCAAGCATGATGGCTCCCGGTGTTATTTATATATTACTAAAATTGTTTTGTTGTGGATTGTCTCTGAAATGATCTGAGCTAAGTCTGGGAGAAATCTTTAGCACCGAGTGGGAGGTATAAAGCAATCTTACTTCCCTAGAACTACGTGTCCCCGTAGGAGTGAGGCTGAGGCTGATTTATATAGTTATCACTAGTGTGTGTGGATTTGATATCGGTAGTCCTACTCCGATGGCAAGGATAGGACGGCTCTCCCCAACGTAGGTTGTACGTTGGACTCCATGTAGCTCACATGGGTTATGTCGGTTATAGGATCTCCCAGTGTGTGTGTGTTTCCTTGTGTCTATGGTGAATGGTGAAGTGATTTGAAAGTGGAATTGTGAAAGTTATTCTTTCAAAAGATTTAAATGATATTTACATTATGAGAATTGATATTATTGATGAACTGAAAGTGATTGACAAATTATATGATGACTCACATATGTTATTGTACTTATTTCATCCTCTCATGATTATGATGATTTTCTTCGGGCTATGTGAGTCTTTCATACATTCTGCATATTTCTTATAAATATTTATGATGATGATGTTTATACAACTGCATACACCCCCATATACTCGGTTCCTTTCCATGGTACTGACCCACATCTTTGGATGTGGGCTGCATTTTCTCGGAATGTAGGTTTAGGTGCTCAATTCCAGGCTTGACAGTGATTCTTCGGGCATGCTGTTCTACATTCTCTGTTGTGGTGAATCCTTATATTTCGAGGATGTGATATCTGATGTTGGTTTCACGAAATAGTTTACGTTTGATAACTGAGTATGAGTCAGTTGCGGCATGTCTTAATGGCTCGCTGGTTTTATTAATTTTCTTAGAGGCTTGTCAGACTAGTATAGATGTTGGGAGTTGACTAATAAGTCATATTTTGTTATTTTTCTAAAATTCTTTTATTCTTGGACGATGATTACTCTGTTGATATTTGAGGGTTATTTATGGAAACCCCATTAATTTATGTTGAACTGAATGAAAATGGCTCAAAGGGTTAGCTTGGGGCTACTCGTAGCCTCAAGCACCGTGTGACGCTTCGGGACCCGTTTTATGGGGCATTACAATTTTTGAGTCATGACAAATTGGTATCTGCGCAGTTAGGTTTCATTGGTCTCAATGGTGTAAGAACGAGATATCTAATAGAGTCTCGCAGTTCGATATATAAACATTCGTATCTATCTTCGAGAGGCTATAAGGCGTCTTTAGGAAACTTTTCACATTTTGTTCTTTATTGCACAAAGTTCTTTCATACCTTGTATTCTGAGTTGTGTTTCACTCTTTCTACACGGATGGTGAGACTTATACTATTATCGGTTGAGAGATGCAAAGAGAGATTAGTGGAGGTTAATTGTCAGTTGTAGACCCCGTGATTCTCTAGATATAACTTAGGATCAATTCTCTGAGGCTTTCCTAGAGAGATTTGTGCCTTTCAGTTTAAGAGACTGTATGCAGGACGAGTTTGATCATTTGGAGTAGGGATCCATGACAATTGCTGAGTATGAGACACGCTTCCATGCTCTGTCTAGATATTTCTATAATAGCATTTCTATCAAGTCTAAGACAATTCAAAAGTTTGTCAAGGGTTTGGATGTCTCCCTTCAGTTGGCTACATCTCAGATGGTTGTGTTTGGGGCTTTTTTCAGAGTATTTAGGATCATACTATGATGACATAGGGTATTCTTAGTGTATCTCAGGGAGGCGCCAAGATGGTGCGATATTTTGGTAAGTTTAAGAGTCAGAACTCTCAATGCAGAGATTTTAGAGGTTCTCGTATATACCATGGTAGGCAAGTATAGGCGGCTTTACAGAGTTCAGGTGGTGGACCTTCTAGTTTAGCAGTTCAGGCTGGTCGTTCGGGCCAGTTGTACCTTCTTCTATTGAGACTGGTCGTAGAGGTTGTTATGTGTGTGTTGAGATTGGCCACATGGCCAGAGACTGTCCCCGCTGGATGATTTGAGCTACTTCTATTTAATTTATAAGGGGTTAGAGTGCTACCAGAGGCGTAAAAGGTAGAGGTAGTGGAGCTCGTAGGGGTGGCCTTGGGGCCACTCAGGCAGTTGGTAGTTGTAGGGCTACCCAGGCAGGTGGTGGTCATGGTCAGTGTTATGCTATACCAGTCAGACCTGAGGCAGAGGCTTCTGATGCTATGATTACAGATATTGTTCCCATTTGTTTCAGACCTGTATTTGTATTATTTAATCTCGGATCGACTTTCTCCTATGTGTTTGTGTATTTGCTTTGGTTTTAAATTCTGTTAGTGAGCCTCTTGCTATGCCTATTCGTGTATCTAACCCGGTAGGTGATTCTTTAGTGATGGGTAAGGTGTACTGATCTTGTGTTGTGACTTTTACCGGGCGTGAGACTTTGGTAGATTTGCTTCTATTAGATATGGTTGACTTTGATGTTATTTTGGATATGGATTGGTTGGCTCTTTATTATGTTTTCTTAGACTGTTTTGATAAGATTGTGACTTTAGCTTCACTGGGTGTGCCAAGGATAACTTGGAAGGGTGTACTTCATTCGGGTCCTAAGAGGATTATATCTTTTGTTCAGGCTCGTAAATTGGTTGAGAGAAGATATTTATCTTACTTGGCTCATATTTACGACACTAGTGTTGTATCATCTCCTTCCTTGGATTCTGTCCGTATTGTCCATGAGTTTATGGATGTGTTACCTACGGACTTGTCTGGTATGTCTCCAGATCGAGATAGTGATTTTCTATTGATGTTGAGCTGGGAACCAAGCCTATTTCTGTTTCTCCTTATAGGATGGCCCCTGCAGAGTTGAAGAAACTACGGATCAGTTGCATGAGTTGTTGGATAAGGGATTTATCCGACCTAGTATTTCACTTTAGGGCGTGTCTGTCTTATTTGTGAAAAAAATGATGGGTTTATGCGAAAGTGTATTGATTATCTATGGATGAATATGGTTACGACTAAGAATAAGTATCCTCTTCCTCGCATTGATGAATTATTTGATCAACTTCAGGGTGTTACAGTGTTTTTGAAGATTGATTTGAGATTCGGTTATCACTAGTTAAGGATTAGAGCTTTGGATATTTCAAAGACAACTTTTTGAACTCGATATGGTCATTATGAGTTCTAGGTCATGTTCTTTGGATTGACCAATGCCCCTGCCATGTTCATGGAGTTGATGAATTGGGTGTTTCGATTGTATCTTGACTCCTTTGTTATTGTATTTATAGATGACATATTGGTGTATTCAAAGAGTAAGGTTGAGCATGAGGAGAATTTGCAGCTTGTGCTTCAGAGATTGAGGGATGAGAAGTTGTATGCTAAGTTCTCTGAGTGCGAGTTTTGGTTGGAGTCTGTTTCTTTCTTGGGTAATGTAGTGACTAAGAAAGGTATTATGGTTGATCCAACCAATGTTGCAACGGTTTATGATTGGGCTAGACGTACTTCGCTCATCGAGATTTGAAGTTTTATTGGCTTAGCAAATTATTATCGGTGTTTTGTTGAGGGTTTTTCATTCATTGCGAGTCTATTGACCAAGTTGACGCAGAAAAATATTTCTTTTCAGTGGTCCGATGCTTGTGAGGTGAGCTTTCAAAAGCTCAAGGATTTATTGACTTCAGCTCCTATATTGGCTTTGTCCAAGGAGGGCATGGGTTTTACCTTATTCTATGATGCTTTAGGTGTTGGGTTAGGTGTTGTGTTAATGTAGGAGGGCAAGATAATTGCGTATGCATCTCGTCAGTTAAAGCCTCATGAGAGAAATTATCCTACTTATGATTTGGAGTTATGCGCAGTTGTGTTTGCCTTGAAGTTGTGGAGGCACTACTTGTATGGAGTCCGTTGTGAGATTTTCTTATATCATCGTAGCCTTCAGTATTTCTTCACCCAGCAAGTTCTTAATATGAGGCAGCAACATTGGCTTGAGTTGCTTAAGGACTATGACTTGACTATTCGCTATCATTCGAGCAAGGCTAATGTGGTTGCAGATGCCTTGAGCCAAAAGTCGACTAGCATGGGTAGCTTGGCGCATCTTTTGACCCAGGAGAGGCTTTTGTCTTTAGAGGTTCTGTTTTTAGCTAACCAGATGGTTAGACTTGATATTTCGATACTTGAGCATATTTTGGCATTTATAAAGGCTAGATCTTCTTTGATGGAGCAAATTTGAGCTTATCAGTTTGATGATATTATATTGAGGTTGATTCGAGATAAGATGTTGAGTGGGGAGGCTAAGGAAGCCTTACTTGATTCAGACGGAGTTTTGAAGATTTGGGGCCGAGTTTGAGTGCCAAGAGTGGGTGACTAGATTAGGTTGATCTCGGAGGAGGCCCATTATTCCAGATATTCTATCCATCCAAGTATGACTAAGATGTATCGTGATTTGAGGCAACACTACTAGTAGGGTGATATAAGGAGAGATATAGCAGATTTTATGGCTCATTGCCTATATTATTAGCAGGTAAAGGCCGAACATATGAGAACTGGTGGATTACTTCAGAGGTTACCTATTCTAGAGTGGATGTGGGAATGGATCACCATAACATTGTGACTGGTTTGACTCGTACATCTCATGGTTTGCGTAGTGTTTGGGTCAAGTCTCATTCAGTGCTGAGAGGTTGGCTCGTATCTATATTTGTGAGATTATTCATCTGGATGGTGTGCCAGTGTCTATTATTTTAGATCAAGGTTCTGTTTTCACATTTTCAGGATGAGTTGGGTACTTGGGTTGATCTTAGCACAACATATCACCCCAGATTGATGCCAGTCAGAGCGGACTACCTGGTTTTGAAGGATATGCTCCACGCATGCGTGATGGATTTTGGTGGCCAGTGGGAGCAACATTTGCCTTTAGCAGAGTTTGCATATAATAATAACTATCATTCCAGTATTAATATAGCTCCTTTTGAGATGTTGTATGGTAGGTGTTGTCGCTCCCTAGTAGGTTGGTTTGATGTTTTAGAGGTGAAACCTCGAGGTATGGACTTGCTTCGTGAGGTTTTAGATAGAGTCCGGGTTATTCAGGATAGACTTCGAGCAGCTCAGAGTAGGCAAAAGATCTATACTGATCATAGAATTCGTGCCTTGAGATTTGGTGTTGGTGGTCATGTTTTTCTTTGAGTTTCACTTATTAAGGGTGTGATGATGTTTGGGAAGAGAGGAAAATTTATCTCCAGGTATATTGGTCCATTTGAGATTCTTCGAACTGTTGGTGATGTGGCTTATGAGTTGGCTTTGCCCCTGATCTATCAGCGGTTCATTCAATTTGTCTTTATGTTTTTATGCTTCACCGTTATCTTTCGAAATGAGTGTCATGTTGAGTTAGTTTAGTTAGATAAGCGGTTGTCTTTTGTTGAGGAGTCGGTCTCCATATTGGCTATGGATGTAAGGAAGTTGCGCTCTAGAGTGATCCCTGTGGTTAAGGTCTAATGGCGACATCGATCTATAGATGAGGCTACTTGAGAGGTCGAGTCCGACATGCATAGTTCTTATGCCCAGACCTTCATTGATTCAAGTATTTCTTTGCCTTAGTTCGAGGATGAGTTAGATTTTTTATGGTGGATGATGTAACGACCTAAAAATTTAATGAAATATATGAAATTGTGATTTTGTGTGATTTGGCTATTTTACTCCTCCCTGTAGTTGCATTATGGTATTTCTGGGGTGTGGAGTGATTGACATAATTTTTGATGCATTTTGGTACCATTTATGCGATATTGTGATTTTTAATGGCTTCGAGAGCCTTATTTTAAACTTATGGGGATATATTTTGATCCGTGCAATATATAGCCAAACGGACTGCGCCAGTAGCTTTGGAATATCGATTTTAGGATAGTTAGACCTTTAGTTCGAGTTTCGGTGCACCCGAGCTTATTTCGACCTATTGATCAAAAAATTGGAAAATTGAAAATATGGGAGTGGGACCCATATTTGGTCAAAATGACCTCGAATGGAAAATCTGAATTCTCCAGCAGATCCAAAATGTCGATTTTAGGGTGTTAGCTTGTTTGGTATAATTTTACGGCTTTTAAATTTCATTTTGACCCTCGATTTGAAAAAATTATGATTTCGAGTTTCGCGGGTCAACTTTGTGAAAACAATATTTTTTTGAAAATATGATATCACCAACGCATCCGGAACATCAAATTTAGTATGATTGCATAGTTCGTTTGTGTATAACGGACTCCAAATGAATCTCGAGCACCCCATCGAAGTCCGGATTGGACTTGAAAAAAAAATAGTTTTTTGCTTAATGCTGGTGCAGAAAAACCGCACTATTTATAACAGTTTTCACCTCTTTTTAGCCCATTTTGCTCATTTTCATCTTGGCTCTTGAGATTTAAATCCTAAAATAGTATGAGAGCTTAAAAGTAAAGTTTGTGGGAGTTTGGGAAGCTAGATTAACATTTATTTCTTGGTTTTATTATAGATTTAAGGTAAGAATTCACCCTTTTCTTAGTAATTTCTTGATAAATTTCTCAAAACCCCAAAGATCTTAGGACTTGATTTTAAAATCCAATTTCACTTCTTTTCACTTGAACAATGTTTTTATCTTATAATTACTAGTTTTTCATCAATTTAACCTTCAAAACAACTCTGATTCTTGATTTTAATCGGATTTCAAAACAACTCTTGCCCGTGGGGCATAATTTGTAGTTTGAAAGTTCTTGAGTTAAGTCTTGCCTATAAGGCAATAGTTGTAGAACATCTCATAAATGAAAACATTATGTGGTAGAGTCAACTCTTGCCCGTGGGGCATAATTTGTTGTTTGAAAGTCCTTGAGCAAAGTCTTGCCTCTAAGGCAATAGTTGTAGAACATCTCATAAATGAAAACATAACTTGGTAGAGTCAACTCTTGCCTGTGCAACATAATTTGTTGTTTGAACGTCCTTAGGCTAAGTCTTGCCTCTAAGACAATAGTTGTAGAACATCTCATAAATGAAAACATAACGTGGTAGAGTCAACTCTTGCCTGTGGGCATAATTTTTAGTTTGAAAGTCCTTGATCTAAGTCTTGCCTCTAAGAAAATAGTTGTAGAATATCTCATAAATGAAAACATAATGTGGTAGAGTCAACTCTTGCCCGTGGGGTAAATTTATTGTTTGAAAGTCCTCGAGCTAAGCCTTGCCTCCACGGTAAGAGTTATAAAACATCGCATAAATCAAATCCTTACCTTGACATTAGTTCTCCAGTCATACCAAATCTCTCTTCTGTTGCTGCTCTTGCAACTCCTAATGTCTTAGTGACCATTAAGTTACGTTCTGTGGAGGACTATCTCACATGGCGCACTCAATTTACCTCTCTACTACTTTTATACTAGCTTATGGGCTTTGTTAATGGTTCAATCCCTCCCCCATCTTCTCTTCTTGGTGATGTATCTAGAAATCCACAATTAAACCCACTCTATCGATCTTGGATAAAAATCAATCAAAGTGTTCGTTCTTGGTTATTCGCGACACTTTCCCGCAATGTTCTCCTTGATTTTCATATTCTCCCCACATCTAGATATTTATAGTTATCCTTACATCATCGCTATGTGGATGTGAGTCAGGCTAAATCTATTGAGTTGAAACGTCAACTCACTACCTTACGAAAGGTCGATAATATAAGCACTGACCAGTATCTTTGAAATGCCAAATAAATAGCTGATTCTCTTGCAACAGTCAATGCACTTGTTACTTCTCAGGATTTCATTAATAACGATTTACTAGGTCTTGGAAAAGAGTATGACACCTTGGTTGGCATCATTACACACTTTCCTGGCCAACTATCCATTAAAGAACTTCGTACCAAACTGTTACTTCATGAACAAAGGTTGCAGCGATTTAAGGAACTTGACTAACCGATTATGCACCAAGCATTTGCTGCAAATTTTCTACAACTACTCTGCAAGATGCTAGCGCTCAGTTTGGTAATCGTATTGTCCATGGCCGAGGTCGATCTTCTTCACCTAGAGGTCATGGCGGTGGTGACAAAGGTCATGGCTTTAACAGTCATGGGAAACAATCACAATTCAATTCTGGCAACCATAATACACGCATTAGAACAACTGGACAACCACAGTTAGGTACCGGCGGTACTTACCCTGTCTCCTATAATTCTCATTCTATAAGTACTAATTCACGATCCATGGGAGTGCTTGGTTCTCACCCCTCTACTCTTATTTGTCAAATTTGTGGATCCCTTGGACATACTGCCTTATAATGTACTAATAGGTTTAATCATGCTTTTGTTGCTAATAATCTTCCTAAGTATTTTGCAACTATGTCTATTGGTGAAATGAATGATGCTACTTAGTACGTAGATTCTGCAGCATCTGCTCACATCTCAATCTGAAGGTAACTCTTTGCACAAAACTCCATACACTGGCCATAATCATGTTTTGGTTGGGGATGGAAAATTGCTCAATAATAGTAATATTGGATATATCTAATTACCCTCCACTTTCCACCCCCTTCATTTGCATTCTATCTTTCATGTTCCTCAGTTAAAATATAACTTAATTTCAGTAAAAAAGTTATGTGATGATAATAATTGTGTTGTTAATTTTGACTCCTCTTCTATTTCTGTTAAGGACAAAGACTCCAGCCAAACTCTCCTTCAGGATTCCAGTAAATGGGATATCTACTCTCTTTCATCCAAGTCATTGTGCTCTTATCCTCAAGCTTTAGTTTCCATACAATAATCAGAAGATGTTTGGCATCGTCATTTGGTTCACTGTGGAGCTTGAGTCTTAGATAGTCCTAGAGACAATAATTATATTTGTTTGCTTAATCTTTTTCAAAGTAAGTGTGTTTCTTGTCGTTTAGGAAAGGCACATCAGTTGGCATTTCATTTAGTAGAACATTGTAGCTCTTTTCTATTAGAGATTGTTCATTTCGATGTTTCGCAATCACCAGTTTTGTCTAATTTAGGTTATCAATATTATGTTGTTTTCATTGATGATTTTTTTCAGGTTCACATGGCTTTATCCCATGAAACATAAATCTGAAGTTTTTACTCATTTTTGTGCCTTTTAAAAATTAGTGAAAAATATTTTCAACACTAAAATAAAAAACTTTCAAAGTGATAGAGGTGAGAAGTTTGATAACAAAGTCATGGTCTCACACTTTTCTAATTCTAGTATTATTTTTCTAAGTCATGTCCTGATACTCCCCAACAAAATAGGGTAGCAGATAGAAAACACCAACACATTCTTGAGACAGTGCGAACTATTCTCACAATGCCGCAATACCATCTAAGTTTTGGGTTGATGCTGTGTTTTATGCAGTTTACACCATCAATAGGTTAGCATTCCCAGTTTTACAAAGAATTTCTCTATTTGAGAAATTTTTTCAAGCTCCTCTAGATTATGATTTTCTCAAGGTGTTTGGTTGTGAATGTTTTCCATATGTATCATCTCGAAATTCAAATAAGCTTGAACCTCTTTTAGTTTGTTGTGTTTTCTTAGGCCATGCTTCTAATTATAAAGGATACCATTGTTTAGATCCCAAAGTAGGTTGTGTGTATATTAGTCGCCATGTCATTTTTCATGAATTAGTCTTTCCTTATTCCGAGTTATCTCATGATCATTTTATATCTTTGTCTATTCAGTCTCACCCTCTTGTATTTCACCTTGATGCCCACATGTGTGTCATACAGTTTCTTTTCCCTCTAGGACTCCTATAGATTCTTCTTCTTCAGGTTCCTTAGACGTTTCTACTAACCCCATAATTTAGTTTCCTAATGTAACCTCCTCTGTTGAGACATCTCCTGGTAGGTTGAGTTCATATGTGTCTCCTACTATTCCTTCTACATCTAGCTCTATTGTTGCCGCTCATCCTATGCAAACTAGCTCCAAATCTGGAATTTCTAATCCTAAACTCTCTTCTCCCTAAGTTCAATAGTCTCTAACATCGAACATTTATATTTCTCTCAAGCAGTAAGGAATCCAAAGTGGCAAGTATCCATGGCCGATGAATTTAATGCTCTTTTGGCTAATCAAACTTGGGTTCTCATCCCTTATAATTCTAATATGAACTTGGTCAGTTGTAAATGGATTTATTGCATTAAATATAACTCAGATGGTTCTATTGAGAGATATAAAGCTCGTCTTATAGCACAGGGGTTTCACTAACAACCTGATATTGACTATCATGAGACATTTAGTCCCGTTGTCCATCCTACAACAGTGCAAATTATCCTTTTCTCTTGCCATCTCTCTTTCATAGTTAATTCGACAACTAGATGTTAAAAATGTATTTTTACGTGGTGTGCTTCGTGAAGAGGTGTTCATGAAATAGCCGACGGGCTTTGTTCATCCTGACTATCCTCATCACGTTTACAAAGTAACCAAAGTTATTTATGGGTTAAAACAAGATCCTCGGGCTTGGTTTCATCATTTTAGTACATTTCTTCTGGCTCATGGGTTTATTTGTAGTAAATCAGATTCTTCTATGTTTATTCGTAAGTGTTTATCTGGTACTCTCATTTTATTACTCTGTGTTGATGATATTATTCTTACTGGAAGTCATGTTTCTCTATTTAATAATTTCATTCGTTGTCTTTCACGTCAATTTTCCATGAAAGATCTTGGTGATCTTCATTACTTTCTTGGTGTCCATGCTACCCGTACATCTGATGGTCTTCATGTATCTCAACAAAAATATGTCTCTGATTTGTTGGTTAGGTTTCATATGCACATTTGCAATCCTGTTCGCACCCCATTTGCTTCCTGAACTTTACTTTCCCTTATGGATGGTAAGTTACTTTCAAATCCTTCTGAATATTGGAGCATGGTAGGTACACTTCAATATTTAACTTTGGCTCATCCTGATATTGCTTATGTTGTAAGTGTTGTCTCCCAGTTTATGCATGCTCCTCGTACTACTCATTTGCATTCTGTGAAGCGTATTTTTAGGTACTTGTAGGGTACTATTACCCATGGTATTTTTCTCAAATCATCTTCACCTGTTGCTACAGTGGTTGCCTACTCTGACGCTGATTGGGCTGGTTGCCCGGACAGTCGATGTTCCAATACTGGATTTGCTGTATTTTTGGGTGATAATCTTATCTCATGGCGCGCAAAGAAGCAACCAACTATATCTAGATCCTTTATTGAAGCAGAGTATAGGACGATTACCTACACTATTGCTGAAACTACTTGGATTTGGTATGTTTTTTCTGAGCTTGGTGTATTCCTTTGGGAACCAGTTCATGTGATGTGTGATAATGTTAGCTCTACGTATATGACTCATAATTTGGTATTTCATGATCACTCTAAACATATTGATGTAGATTTTCATTAGATTCGTGATAAATTTGCTCAAGGAGATCTCGTTGTTCAATATATGCCCACTCGTTTACAATTTGCTGATATCTTCATAAAAGGATTATTGTAACGCCCCAAATCTAGTACCCAGAACACTACACGGTGCTCATGACCCTGAAGGACCACAAGCTAACCCATGACTGATATCTGTACCTGTATACTGTATAAAATACTTTATAATGTAGAAACATGAACTGAAAGGCCATAAGGTTCAATACTGAACATGATCTGAATAATGTAACATTTGTGTGGGGTAATAGAATACCCAAAATAAAACTAAACATACTGAAGTCTGAAATATGATAGTCTAGAAAACCTCTAACGAACTGAACTATCTGAGTAAGGAGTTGATGGAACATGTCCCCAACTAACTCCTACTAATAAACTAATTAATGAGGTAATAGGGAAATAATCAGGTCCTCAAAAAATGAGGGCTCACTTCTAACTCTGTCTGTGGATATCTGGAATCTACTATTGCTCTAGAGATCATGTCTTTGAACCTATGGTATAAAACACCATAGCGTAAATGCGTCAATACTTTGAATGAACTGGTATGAGTGTAAGGTAGGCTGAATGCATGGGGTTCATATGCATGAAAAATAATAATAACTGACTAACTATCATGAGCGTGAGAATACATGCATGAGACATAACAACTGATACTAATGTTGTGATAACATGATTACTGAATCTGAATATAACTGACAACATGAGTGACTGTATTTGGCAATCCTGAATTTGATGGAACTATCTGAGTTCCATACTGTATCTGACAGTTCCAAAATCTGAAGAACTATCTGAGTTCTATTACTGAGATTGATTTACTGTGTTTGACAGTCCTGATTCTATAACATGAAACTGTAGGAAGTAGTTATCTAACCGACATGCCCCTAATATACCATTATGGCTGAGTTGGGGTCCAATCTATAACCCCAATTGGAAGGGTGTCAATACCACGCTACTGGTAAGGACAAGATATGGGCGACCCTCATCTGATAGTGTCCCCAAAAGAGAACGGTGGGGCCCTTATCTGACAGTGCTTATCCACCTCATCAACCCTCATCGGACAGTGTTGATGTCTTAACCCATGCTGGCTATATAGTTCTGGAATGCAAGGATGACTTCTAAGAATCACACCCTCACCTGATAGTGTATGTTTCTATCCTTGGGTTCACTCGGTGCTAATTCCTACTTCCATCTGAATAGACTCTGAATATGATTTACTGAACTGAACATGGGCTGAGTTACTAAATTTCATTGACAGACGGAATACTACTGATATCTGACAACTGACTGAGTTCATGAGATCATGAAGATTTTTGAGTCATAAGACGGTCTGAAGTCTAAGGATTCATAGCTTGACTGAGAGTGTCGTGAAAACATGACATGACTCTAGGCACACAACTAATGTTTTGGGTACAAGTACCCCCAGGACTCGATGGAAGGAAACTGACCAAGCATAACTTGAACATATAACTAACATCATAATCCATAATACATTTATAGAAGCATTTCATCAAACCATGTGATAGGTATAACTTGTACATACATGGAGATTTCATGGTATCATGCTAGTTAGACACTTTTCCTTCATTTTGGAATTTAATCAAACATATTGTAAGCATGGTACATGTAAACATCATTGAACAATAATTAAACATCATGGTTCAATTCTAATTTCATCATTCAAGGGTTTAGTCATAGGGTTGCATGAATCTATATCTATAATAATTTAACCCACATAGAATTTATCACCCAGCATGGAGTAGAATTTCATTTCTCACTATCCACATGAACAAGAGCAGTCCAATCATGAAGTTCATAAGAAAATCCATAACCTTGAATTTAGGAAAGGGATTCTTGGGTTTCATGGACGAAAGGAGTCCATGAATGAATACTAAGCATACCTTAGTTCGTGATTTCATGAAGATTGACGGTGAAACTTTCTTGGAATTCGATCTTCTATGAAAACCCTAGCATGTTCTTGAGAGGTTTTTGAGAGAAGAGAGTGTATTTTGGGTGAAAAGTGACTGAATCAAGTGGTAAAAGGCTTAAATAGGGGTGGAAAGTTGACCCTTTTAACCCTGGACGCGTCATTTAATTTCAGTAAAATTTTCCTGAACTGAACCCCTGGAGCGACGCAGCGCTATCGCGCCGTGTCACTAGAATTTGACAATTGAGAAACTGAGGGATGGCGTGATACGGAGCCATCACATTGCCCCTTTTTTTGCGACCTAGAACTTTGGAGCGACGCAGAGGAAGTCGTGCTAAGACACTGGAAAAGGACAATTCTGAATTTGGGCCCTGACGCGACGCGCCATAATTACAGACCCCTACTAGAATTCGCCAAATGCCATTTCCTCTTGTGGCACGGCGCGCCATTGACTAATATGATGCTGTTTTACGATGAAAACTTGAAATAGATCGTAACTTCTGACCCGGTTATCGAATTTGGGCGAATCTTATATCGATGGAAAGCTTATTGAATTTTGCACATGACAAAAAGTGAAAATCTTGAAAATTCATCATGGAATGACCATCATTCAATTTAGAAGCTACTACTAGACATTCTTGAGATGAAATTAGCTAGGAAAAGTACGGGGTATTACAATTATCCTCATCTTAATTTTATTTTTTGCGATACAATATGTCTGTTATTTCTGTTCATTTAGATTGAGGGGGCGTATTAAGACTCTTGTTTATTTGTATTTATCTCTTGTATAAGTTGTAATTATCGGTAGAGGATGATGTACTTATTTCTTTACAAATTTCCATTATATATATAGAGAGAGAGAGAGAAAGAGAGAGAGAGAGATAAAGAGAGGGAGAGGTAGGGCTCTGCAATTGTTGAGTCATTTTACAAATATATTCTCAATACATAATTTAAAAAAGAAAATGAATAATTGAAAATAAAAAATTTAGTTGATTTCAAATTCTAAATCTAATTTGATAACCAAAATTTACTTGAATTTGAAGTGCTAAATATTAGGAGAATAACTAAATATCCATTTGCAAATAATTATTAAAACAATAAGTGAAAAGATGATTTTGTCTATTACAGACACTTTTAATGAAGAGCAAAAAGTTCAAATAACATTTATAAAACCCTTCACTCTTTTAATATAGTACAGATAGATATAGATATATGAGTTTATATTAGGAGCAGCAAAACTACCCCAAACCATCTAATCCACTCATGTTTTGATGGGTTGAACTAGAGGATTTTGAAGATGGGTTCACTTGGGCTAGTCCATCATAAATCATCAATCCAAATGAGCTCATGATGATGTCCAACTTTGACCCATAAGATGTTTAATCATCATAATACTTATAGTACCACCGTTAATATTTTTAATATTTCTTTTAGTTGCTTCAATTATATTCTTTTCCACTTGAAAAAATTATAGTAATAAATAATTTTTTAATAAAAAAAATAAATTTTGTCTTACACCATCCCCTTGCCCCAAATCCCCTCCCCTACCCCACCAAAAAATTTAAATATTTTTTTTAATTTTTTATTTTAAAAAGTAATTTTTTACCCCCACCTACCCTACCCTTAACTCCCAGCCCCCCCCCCCCCCAAAATGTATTTTTTTAAAAAATATTTTTTTCTTACAACATCCCCCTCCCTCCCTCTTAAAAAGTTATTTTTGTAAAATTTATTTTTTAAAAAAATTAATTTTCTTTACCTTAACCACCCCTACCCCTACTCCCCTTCCAAAAAAAAGTTAAATTTTTAAGTAAAAATAATTTTTCTTACACTATCCCTGTATCCTGACCCCTACCTACCTCCCACCCCACCCTCTAAAAAAATTAATATTTTTTCTTACCCCCCTCCCTACCTCTACCCCCCAGCAACCCCTTCCCCCTTTAAAAATTACAATTATTTTTAAGTTGCGTTTTAGAAAAATTTTAGAACTTTTTCTTATCCCAACCCCAGCTACCCTTACCCCTCCCCCTAAAATAATTTAAATTTAAAAAAATTATTTTACAAAAAAAATTCTATATTTTTTTCTTTTTTCACTTCGTTTACCCAATTCATTATCATTGTTTTGTGTTAAATGCATATACACAAATGTTTTTATTACATTTTTTAGTTTTTATATTTAATTTTTACTTGAAATTCATAACAACAACAATAACAATAACATTAACAATATAAGTTTAAATATAAAAAGAAAATTAAAAAATATCATTACAATCTAAATTGCTACTAGAATGGTAATTTGTTCAATGATGGATTAAGTTGGATAGGTTGAGTTATTACCCATTATTGAACCCATCTTGGCCCAACCCATCCTAGCACATCTATATTTTGGATTGATCGGACCCTTTTGTTGTTTTAACCCTTCTTGACCCACCTAAATTCGACCTGAACAACCTATTTATCACCCCTAGTTTATATAAGTCCAAGAAGTGACTCATTCATGCAAATAGACCCTTTTTAATGCCTATTACATTAACTCAAAGGATTCAATTTTTTGTGAGAAAAATAAATAATCAAATCATCTTACTATTTTAAAGGCAGACTGTTGAGGACAAAATTTTAGTACCTAAATGTTAATATTATAATTAGTCCATAAACTATTAAATGGTGCACCCAAATTGTTAATATTATAATTAGTCCATAAACTATTAAATGGTGCACCCAAATTCGAGTATATTTGTATTTTGACTAGTGTAAGGCTTTTTTTTTTCTAATTTTTTTTTTTGGAAATACTAATTAATTAATAAAGCTAAATAATTTATAGTGCTTACAACGAAATAATCCAGTTAATCTAAAACAAAAACATAAGTGTTTGGGCACTGTCATTCTGAGCTACTACAAAGATTAATTTGTCTTTCAAAATTAGTTCCTAGGATGTCTGCTCATACTGTTTCAAAGGCATACACGGCGGAACTACAAAAAAAAACTTGTTTTTGCCAGCTTTCCAAACCTTGTTCCTTCTTTAGCTAAGATGTATGCGACTTTGTTTTGTTCCCTGTATGATATGAGTTAAATGACCATCATTTCTTTCGATGACATCATGAGAGGCTAGCACAAGAAGAACCCAATTATGGTCACATTAAGGGCACAGGAACATGCATGAAGGACCCATTTTGAGCCCATAATAGAGCAATACCGTGTATGGAAGGTTGCTTGGATGCTTACATTGATGTCAACCCAAGAACCACAAGCATAGAAGTATGAACCACCCATGGGTTTGAGAGCATTGAAGAGGCACCATTCATCAAGTCCAAATACACCTTGGCTGTTCCTTCATTAAGGGTATTTTGGAGATTGTACATGGTGTCTTTACACACCATGACCGCCCCTCTAATTAAGGGCAATGTGGTTATTTTGTGTCATTTTTTTACACTCCATAGGAGCCCCTTTTTATTAACGGTGTTTTGGTCTTTGATTGTAATAACTATAAATAGATATTTAGGCTTCTATTTTTCATTAGATTTGAATGAATATTGAAACTTGAAGACATTTTCTCTTATGAGGAGTGTTTATAATATAGGTCTTAGAAAGGTTATGTAACTAGGGTAATATAGGTGTGGAATCACTTGTGGTGCAAATTGGTTTAGAAATATTGGTGCTTTGGGGAGGTTTGAGTCCCTTTTATGTTAACGTAAGAATGTGGTGTTTCCATTGCAAGCTTTAGTGGATTTTGATGTTTGATACACACCTTGGTTCCTATTGTATTGTAATGGTTATGTCACTAACTATCTTTCCTTTTATGCAATTATCTAGTGTTTTGTCTTGAATCCATGAGTTGCTTTGCTTCTTGTGTGTTTGTCTCTACTTCATCTCCTTTATTTTAGGTTATTTTTTAATTTTATAGCTTAGTCTTATATCACTGTATATGTGCCTTACTTCCAAACATTCTAGTTCTCTTATTAGCCACCTCATTCATCAAGCACAATATTATAGTGAAAGTTACCATTAAAAAGCATTAAAATGATCTCCTTTGAGTCGATATTGATTTTCAAAGGATAAATCTTATGCTATTTGTTGTTTTAAGGCCTTCAAGTACCTTCAAGTAAAGTTGGAAGCTTCATTTGGTTGTTTGTGGAGGATGTCAGTTCTCTGGAAAACCCAATTATCCAATCTCCATTGAAGTTTCTAAACACTCCTCAAATTCCACTTTTTCTTAGGTTCTTGAGGCATGTTCCATCAATATTAAGCTTGAATAAACTTCTTATTGGAGGTTTCCATTTAACACTGATGGTTGTGAAGGTTTGCCCTTACGAGTACTCAGGTGAAAGTATTCCATAGCCTCAAAGTAGGCCTTTTCAAATGATGGGTTAACTCTTCGGTGATTGAAGAGACTGTTATTCCTATTGTTCCAAATAATCCTTAAGAAAAAAGGTATGATAACATTCCAAGGGATAAGATGAAAAATTTAGCATATTGAAGGCAATTCCAGGCGGTTTCCCAATTGTTCATGCCAAATAAATTGGGGAGTTGTATACTAGAGTAAGTTCTGGCAATGAGATTGATCTGGAGATCTTGAGTTATAGTTCATTGAATTAGGATGTGATTGATATTTTCCTCGAGATGAGAGTATAAAGGACATATAAGATTGATGTTTATGCCCATTTTTGCACAAATTGGCATTGCAAGAAAAAGCCTATTGTGCTGAACTTGCTGCATAAAAAATTTGATATTGTTGAGGACATTAAGTCTCCAAATCCAATGGTAGTTTTTCCTAGCAATGTCAATATTGTGCTCATTTTTTTAGTGGATAAAGTGGTAGGCAGTTTTGGTGGAGAATTGACTATTACCTGTGAGAGTCCATATAGGTTGGTCTTTGGTGGCCCTTTTGTTAAGGAAGAAGGAGCTCTAAAAGTTGTGAAAAATATGAGATTGTAGGACAAAGGGAAAAATGGGATATCATTAATTTTCTGAAACCTATTTCTCCGAAAATCACTGATCTTTTGGAATCTCACGTTATTAGTGGCAAGGCCATGGATAATATGGATAAGGAGAGGTTGGTGAGGGATCCATCTATTCTCCTAGAACTTGACTTTATCTCTATTATGGACAATCCACATTGAGACTTGATTACAAATAGACTTCATTCTTTGGAAAACTTTCCAAGTTCTAATGGAGTAAGATTTGATTATTCTATTCTTCTTGTCATTTTTAGAGTTTAGAATCCTGGAATAAATAGAGTTTGCATTTTGGGTTTTGCTCTAAGACAGGCTGTCTAGGAGAACATTATTTTTTCAGCCTTTTGGATGCCCAACCACCTTTTCTTTTAGATTTGGTGATGGTGTTTCATCTTATTAGGTGCATTTTTCTTTTTTCAGAGATGGTGCCCCAGATGAAGTTTCTCTAAATTCTATTAATGGCATGGTGGATTTTGCTAGGGATATGAATGTATTGTATGACATGGTTAGTAATGGTTCTAAGGGTGTCTTTGGTGAGGATGGTCCTTCCATCCATATTGAGGAATTTGATTTTCCATCCAACAAACTTAGTGTTCATATTATCCAAGATAAAAGGGAAATCACTATTTGTAGGATTTTTGTGAAAAATAGGAAACTCTAAATATTTCCCAAAGTTTGGTTTGGCTAGGATGGCCAGGCTTGAAGTAAGGGTATTTTTTCCTCAGGTTTATAATTATTAAAGAAAATAACCTTAAATTTGGAGTTGTTAATCTTTTTGGCCTGCGAAAAGACTGAAGTTGGAGAGTTTGAATGATGGTGATGCAGTTCTTGGTATCTGCTTTAACAAATAGAGTAAGATTATCAACTAAGAATACATATAAGATCTTAAGGCCTCTGAGAAAGGTAGGGATGGGGGTCTATTTCAAGATATCCACGTCATGGTTAGTTCTCCTAGAGAGAAGTTTCATATGTATGATAAAGATGTAAGGAGATAGAGGATCTCCTACTCTAATACCCCTAAAAGATTTAGAGAAGTCAGTTTTACTCTTATTCACCGGAACTAGATAATAGAGATGGAGATGCATAACAAGATGAGCTTGGAGAGGTACGAAGGGATGTTGAAGAGTAGATGACTTATCTGATAAAGGACAATTCAATTTTGTTAAAGGCTTTTTCCTGGTCTATTTTGTGAATTATACTAGCATTTTCCCTTTGATTCTTGAGAAGTGGATAATGATTCTTCGATAATGGTAGCCTTGTCAGACATCCTTCTTCCAGCCATGAAGCAGGATTGACTAGGCCTAATGATGTTGGAAAAGAAAAGCTTAATCCTATTAGCAATAATCTTGGTGTGATCTTGTACTGAGTATTGCAAAGACCTATAGGTTTGAAATTTCTATTATTTGTGGCATTTGAGTACTTCAAAATGAGGCAAAGGTAGGGCGAGTTGAACTCCTTATGCATCCATCACTCCAGTGCTAAAAATAGTGGTGAATATAATAGAGAAAAAATGGCTAAGGAATTCCAGTATTTCTGGTAATAAAAGGATGGATGCTATCAAGATCAGAGATTTTATAAGACTTAAAGTAGAAGACATTTTTTTGATCTCATTAATTGAAGGTATATCAATAAGAAGAAAATAAGAGTCAAACATAATGGAGCCTTGTGAAGAGGGGTTATTTTGGCACTGTCTTAGGGATTTTTCATAATCAGTAGAGTAGAGGACATATAGAAAGTTTGAATGGACCTATTGATTTCCTCATGATCATTAATGTAGTTTCCTAAGTCATTTTTAGAGTAAGGATTTTATTCCTTCTTCTCTTATTGATGGTAGAGATATGAAAGAATTTAGTATTAGAATCTTCATTTGAGAGCTAGTTGATTCTAGACTTAAGCTTCCAAAAGTCATTCTCCAACCTAAGGAGGTCACTAAAGTTCTTGTTAAGTTTTTCTTTAAGATTTTAGAGAAAAGTACCGGTGGGGTAATGGAGGGACTTTTGGATACCACCAGGTTTATCTAGGATGACATTTTTTATGTGGAAAACGTTCTCAAAGGTTTACCTAATTTTATTTTTAAGTATCTTAATAAATGTGGTAGTGGATTCGGTGAGGTTGCTACTTGACTCAAATGATTCATTAACAATCTCTTGAAAGTCAGGGTGAGTGCACCAGATGGTTTCAAGCCTGAAGGATTTTATAAGAGGGTACTAGAAGGACAAAGATTGATAAGCAGAGGATAGTGCTCAAAATGAGTTTCGGGCAGGTGTGTAACATTTGCCTCTAGAAAAAAAATTCAAAAGCTAGTTTCAAAACATCTGTCCAGTATCTCAAGAATCAGGCTTTGTCTATTCCTATATCTTTTGTTGGTCCATGTGTATTTACTATCGTACATCAAATATCAACTATTCTACATTGATTAACACAATTCTAGAAGTGGGAGACTCTATTAAAGTTAATGTTATTACCCCCAAACTTATCAGAGGACATAAGGATTCATTGAAACACCCCCTACTATCCAACCAATATTAGTGGATTATTAACAGAGCTAGCAATAAAGACTAAATAATCCTAAAAGGTTTTACTATTCTCAAAACTATTACTAGAATAAATAGTAGTAAAGAATCAGGAGAGACAAAATTATTTACCTTGATGGCAACATGGATACACTGAAGAGTAATAGAGATATCCTCAATGTCGACATACTCATCATGCCACATGATGATAATACCTTCAAAAGCACCAACAGGTCCAAGCTAGATTGTTTAGAGAAGCCTAGAAATTTAGTAGGCTTCTTGTGATCATACATACGTGTTTTCGAGAGGACAAGAATAGATAAATTGTGAATACCAATCACAGAGGAAATTTACTCTTGAATTATTCTCTTTGACACCCCTAACATTCTATACTATAAAGCTATTCATCATCAAGTTTATTGGGATGTGTGTCTTCTTTAGCATTCCCTTCACCTTCTTTATTGGGTTCGAGATTTGGGATTGTTCTATCTTATTCGTCTTTCTTGACTTGGGTTTTAGAGTTATCATGAAGAGTTTATTTTATTAAGGTTGAGGGGAGACTAATGTTCAGGCCTGCCTAAGGGCTTATGGGCAAAGAACAATAACTAGCTCACTTACTAGACTTATAAATCCTAGGTTTAGAGTGTTATCAGCATCTTTGCATCTGATTTTAAGGCTTAGAGAGAGGTTAGAATATCTTCCAATTCTTTGTTTTTCTATTATTGCTGGTGAATGGGTTCCTCCACAGGAGCTTCTATTCAATTGGTCAAGGCATTTTCCTATTCTCTTTCACTAAAATTGGACCTTTGAGTAGAATGTCTAGCATCAATAGAGGGGATAATGGCAAACTTTGGCTAACTTATTTCACTATCAGTTGTAGAGTGTCTAGAGTAATGTTTTCCTGAGATGGCTTGATGAGAACCTTCATAAGTGTTGTCATCCATACATTTTGTCTCTGGTTCGATAGTCTCTGGTTTAGGTGTTCCCTGCTACTTGAGCTAAGTAGACAAGGTCTTGGATGGTCACTATGAGTAGTCGCCCCTCTATCTCTGTCTTCAGTTATAAAGATTAGCCATGAAGTGCCATCTCCAGCCATCCTCAGTTTTTGGTTTCGCCTGGGACTCTATAGTAATAATTATTGTTTGATTCTTTTGGATCGAGTAGGTGCATGCACCAATTGTGTGACCTAGTCTATCGCATCCTTTACACGAGATGCCTTCACCTTACGTAGAGGAGGTTCAGTTATTTTTCAAAACTTCACAAATTCTTGAATAATGGACCAAAAAAAGTTTTACTCTCATTGACATTTTGAAGCATACAACTAAAATTAATTAATTAGTTGCGCAAATTACAAACTTATTGCCATTTAACTTAATTTTTTATTTCCTCATACTAAATATGCATAGTAATTTGTCAAACTTGTCCAACTAAGTTAGTAAATTCTATTTATCTTGTAATAAAAATCTCCCAAGTACTAACCTAAGTTTATTCTTTTAAAAAAAAGGGTATAATTATTTTTAAACATGGTGACATAAGGGTGAAACTAGTAAAACATATGCTATAGGCCCCTAAAATATTGAGGCCCAAAAAAAATTTTAATGATAAATTTTGTAATTTATTTCACTTAAAATAATATTGAAGATTTTAAAAAAATCAAATTTTGTTATAAATCAAGAAAGAATAAAGAAGAAGAGTAGAGAGAATAGAGAGAAATTCTTATTTCTCCTGAGGAGTAGACTGCAATCTTTAGAATAAAATCATGTGTTTGATCTAATTTCGATGTCTTCTAATAGGAGTAGAAATATACCTTGCTAACATATTAACCAAAAAGGATATAGACCTTGTAGTATTTGCAAGGTATATGAGTGCATCAATTGTACTAAGATATGGTACTTCATAACCAATCCAATTCGGTATATTTCGAATTTCAGCAAATAATCTATTGCTTTGAAAACTCTCCAAGAGTTCCAATGATTTTCAAGCTATAAGCTTATACAATATAAGGATTATAAATAAGTTTCCCAGAAACTTTTATATGCTTCAAGCATTTTGAATCCTTAAAAGCTTTTCACATAAGTTTTGTCAAGTGAAAATATTCAACATTTCATGAGTGACATCTTCATTTATCTGGACTGCAAATCAAATAAGTTTTATACTTACCAAGATGCATCCTTTTATGTCACTTGATAAATATTTCTATGTCAGCATGCTTAAATTAATGTACAATTAAGATCCTCGTAAATCTTTCATAATATTGCGTCAATATTGTGTCAAAGATATTGATGATATATCATTTAGTATCGGTTCACAATGCGACATAACATTTTTAGATCTCATCACTTCATTATTTTCAGGTACCTGAACCTCTCATAAGGTTTCATGAAGTGTTATGTCATAGGCTCTTCAAGCGCATATTACCTTCTTATTATGATTATTTGCTTCTTATTTTATACAAGTACTATTTCATTTGGAACCGATTGGTCTATCATGATTTACGCATGCATAGACTTTGTCCTTTAAGGATATAAAATAGGAGCACTTGCAGCTTAAATATGAGATGCGTTCGGCATTTGACTTGAATTATCTTTTGAATGAGGATCTGATGATAATTCCTAACATACTTCATAGCTGCTTATAATCTCCCCCTTATGTTAGGAAAGCTAACATACATCCTCCATCTTCTTTGATGGATGCATCTTTGTGCATCATGGTACATTTATTAATCGTATACCGCACATCAACACTATTAGATGGAATAGTTGGTTCATGACCTTGAACCAATTGAGGGGAATAAATAATCATAATTTATTGGTCTAATTCATACAAGTATTATTGTATGCAATATATCATATTTCAGATCAACACATGAAGCTTTGTTCTCATTAGCGATGGTTTAGCTATTTATCGAAGGCATTCAATGCCAAACCATCAGCATCAAGATAACTTTCTTGATTGCACAATCTAAAAATTATGTTCTTAACTCAATTTTGTTGAGCAAGCAACTTTATGAATGTCAAACTGTAGGGTGACAATGAATGTACATGTGATCATCTTATTGATGCATCTTTTCAACATATCACATGATAGGTGAACGGGCCTTTATTCACCTTTTATTCTTTTCAGCTTTTGAGGGATCCAATCCCAAAATTAGTTGGTCCAACCAACTTATCATGAGAACAAGCAACATTAAAGTTCATGAAGAATTTTCTAATTCTTCAATATATGTTCAATACTCAGTATGTACATCATCGGGATATCACAATCGTTCATGTCAACTTATGAACTTTTAATCTAGTAAACTCCAAGTTTACCATGATATGTGTTTTTGCTTTAGTAAATTTCAGATTTACTATTATATGAATAAATTTCAGATTTACTACTTCAAAAGTAGATTTCAAAATTATTCAACCTCTTTCGGAGGTAAGTTGTGATACAGTCACAATCAAGTGCACATTTGCATTAATAATCTTCACATTCCCCAGGAATGGAATATAATCATGCCTTAAGCCTATCAAATTATGATAGCTTATAACCTCTTTCAAGATTTTGCTACTTCAGAAATAAATCGAGGCATACATATGATGTAGAGAATTTTTCTCTAGTATATCTCATAATCATATAAGCGTGTGAAAATATCATCATTTTTTATGATCATTATCATATTGTCCCTCCATGCGTATATTCGTGCATTCAATCACTTGTCTTCTTTCAAACATATTATGCACTGCTACCACATACACATCAAGAATGAAGTTGTCATATTTCAGACTTATCATATATTGCTACCACATTCACTTCATGGAATGAAGCATATTCAATGGGTCGAATTTCATGACTTTTCATTAAACACCCATTATTTTGCCTTATCCATCATAATATATCAATATGGTATATGAAGATTCAAACTCAACATCTTATCCATATAAAAGCGTCTTAGGCATAAATCGATGGGACTTGAACCCAACATATTATCATCCTTTTTGATAATATTATTTTTGAGCAATAAATTTAAAATATAAATGGTTTCAAACCAATTATTTTTTCTCAAATTCAATAATAATTATATTAGTAGTAGCAAAAGAAAATAACATAAAGAATTACTAACCTTGAAATCCTTCAGATTTATAATCTCACCTTGTTTGGCAGAGTCTCGTGCCAATAACATGTTATAAAGCAAGAAACAATAAAGAAGAAGAGTAGAGATACATTATAGTGAATGTCTATCAAGATCTATCAAGATCTACTTTGATATCTATTAGAATTTGAAGCATCCGTCTTTTACTTAGACTAGGAGTAAATTTTTCCTATAAATAGAGGGGTTTTATTCATTGTATTGACAATTTTATGATTTCTCATCCCTCAGGAGAAATAAGAATTTCTCTCTATTCTCTCTACTTTTCTTCTTTGTTCTTTCTTGCTTTATAACAAATTTTATATATTAAAAGAAAGATAAAAAAACTATTTATCTTTTACCAAAATTATTTTAGAACTTTGAACTAAATAACTAAATATTCATGTTTCTAAATAAACTTTTTACAAAACATCCAAGGTAATGTACTACAACCACAGTACTAACATCTTATTAAGTAGAATTAATCTTTAATTTTATATTACTATGTGAGGTTAATTAAAGATTTTTTGACATTTACATTAAAAACAACAAGTATATGGAAATAAAAAAGATAACTGTAAATTATTATTTTCTTATGTGTATTCGTATATGTTTAAAGCCTCTTTTTACAAATGTTTGCTTTGAACTACTATTTTTACTGAGACACCATTGCTTCTAAAAGAATTGTTCAATACTGAATACATTTTACATGTAACTTGTTTCTAGAATACTCTTCTCTTGTATTTGCACATTTGACACTTTATTTTCCCTAAAAATGTCAAACCAATTGATACAATTCGAATGCACTCAAAGTCCTTCATTAGAAGCCAAGCCCGAGAACTTCAAGTACTTCATGAAATGTTCTTGAAAAGAGAGGTACTTAACGACATTCTATTATCTTTAAAAGAGTGCTATCTGTTGGTGATTGTGTATATACAGGATCAATGACCTTCGAGGGGTTAAAACAAATATGAAAAAGAGCAAAATGGCACACTAAGTGCACCTGTACCTGCATATAAGACACATGCGCCAGAAGGTGAAAACAATAGTTACTACTCCCTTGGTCTGCATGGTAGATGCCCACCTGCATGGGAAGATGAACCAAAATGACTGGAGTTGTTATTATGATAGAAATCAATTACTTTTCGGACCTTGTTTGTAATAATTGATCCATGGGTATAAAATACCCATACTATGTTTTGATTTTTTAGTTTTGCTTTTGAATATTGATGAACAAATCTCTATTGAGAGAGTTTGGTGAGATTTTGTAGAAAAATTTACTTAGAAATGAGTGATTACGAGAGCGATCAATTCCCTCTTAGTTGGTGTTAGTTGATGCTTGTAATTAGGGGTTCTAGAATTTAATATATTCTATTATTCTTGATTACTCATCATCTTGTTTCTAATTTTTCATCTATCGATTGATCTCTCTTTTTATTCTTAGTCAATTTCTAGTTTTCATAGTTTCCGATTATCACTAATATTATTTTATACTGAAAAACAATAATTTTTTAATAGATCAAGAATCAAAATGAGTCTTTAACGCGAGGAAAAAAATTGAAGAAAGTTAACTTAGGATTTTTTTGACAGAAAAAGGAAATATGAATTGTTTGGATGAGTTATATCATCCTTCATAATTTAACTAGTTGGATTATCACAATTACTTATAATTTTTTTTTTAACAAACTTTGACTAACTATACAAAAGTCATTATTAGGAAAGAAAATTTGAATGACATTTTTGTTACAAAGTATTATTTATTGTTGTTTTTATACTTGGGCAAAATCAAGATGATTAATAGTTTAGTAAATTTAGTGAAATAAAATAAAAGTTTGAGTGATTGATCTAAGTTGGATTTATGCACCTCAGAGTTGTTATTTGACTATAATCAGCCTTATTTTGAGGACTTCTTATGTGCTTAATGAGTTTTTAATGATATGATTGACCATCTAAGAGATAAAATACTTAATTATAATGTTTAATGTGTGTTTCAAAGAAGTTTGAAATTAATTTGGCCACTTAGAGTTTAGACGAGAAAACTAGAGTTACTAGCTTGAGCTATGCGTTGTTCTAGTTGATCTCGATGGATTCTAGTGTGCATAATGAGTTGATAAGGGTATGATTATGTAATTATATGTGCAATAACTTAATTATAGTGTTTAAGGTTCAATTTAAACAAGCTAGGAAACTAAACAATAAGTTAAAGATCAAAAAGGCAAAACTAGTACTTTAGCTTGAGCTATGCTCTTTACTAGCTCATCGTCTTGATTTGTATCTTGTTGTGAGATCTAATGTGTGGTGTTTTATGTTTTAGGAATCTTTTTATGTTGATTATTATGATATATAGTTGATAAATAAGCTAGAAATCAAGTGAAAACAATACCACAAGGCTTGGAATGGTTGGACAAAAGCATGGGACAAGACTTGGTTATACTTGGCGTGCCACACAGCCTAGATGCCGCGATAAGGACGTGGCACACCCTTGGAAATATTGGTTATGACAAATTACAGTAGCCCTTCATTTTTTTGGCGTGCCATACTACCTAGATGATATTGGCGTGGCATGCTCTTATGTTAAAAACGGACAACTTTATCCTCCTATAAATAAGACACTTAAACACAATTACCCACACCTTGGACGACCTTGAGACTTGAAAGGATGATGGAGAAAACTTTAATTAGGGTTATTATTCCATTATTTATGTTTGTTTATGGATTTTAAAATGTAACCATTCATCGTGGTTACAGTTATATCCATGATCGGCTAAACACTCTTTTCTGAGACTAAGGTCAAGAACATGAGTATTATTGTTATGAATTGACTTGGTTATTGTTGTTTATCATAATTTGTTGTTTATTTATCCTTCTTATTACTATTTAAAGGATTATCAATTCTTAGAATACATGTATAATCATCTTGTGAATCCGAAAGGAGGAACAAGAGGACAGAACGTAGGATGAATAGAATAGAATTGTAATCTTCCAATTGAATGAAGTTATAATTTGCATTTAGGATACAAATATGCCTATGTTCTTTATTTGGTTAAATTAAGTGATGAAATATGAATACATTTAACTTAGTTCGTTCATTCCCGCTCAACGATATAGTTGTGGGGCTAAGTTATATAATTGACTAGAGATTTGGAAAGCCATAGTCATAGTATGAACCCCGTGAAATAATAACCAAGATAATCAACCTAACCATCGAAGTTTATAGCTTAATATTATTGTTTGCAGTGCCTTAACCTTGGTCTTCTTCTCATTACTGTCCAAAACCTTTACTTTATTGCATTGTTTAGTTTATTCTTAATTTTAACCTATAATTACATTTTGTTACGTTAGCGATGAGTTAATATAAAGATCTAAACTATTTTGGGGTAGTTGTTAATACAAGTCTCTGAGGGATCGATACTTGAATTGTAAAAGGCCACTATATTACTTGGTGAGACCATGCACACTTGCATGTGTGCAATAAGTTTTTGGCACCATTGTCGAGGACTTGTGGCAACTGTCGTAGTTTTAGTTTTAGTTTTTGGAATTCCTTAGTGTTTTTCACTTGGTTTTAGTTTCTGAATTTGCAAGCAATAGGTTAACAGACTAGTAAGCTGGCAAGGGATAGAGAGTTAGTTGAACTAGACCCCAAGCTCGAGCAATACTTATATCAATGAAGGAGAGAAACAGTTATTCTGTATCATATCCCATCGATTCATGAGGAACAAGACATTACTGCTCCCATGACTGAGAATCCACCAGCCCACAGGACAGTTCGTGAAGTGGCAATCTCACTTACGACTAATGTGACCTCCGCTATTTGCAGATCGAATTCTAGAGGTGGATTTAAACTGCAGTAGAACATGGTGCAATTCTTGCACAGCAGTGGATAATTCACCAGGCTATCACATGAAGATCCACAAGTCCACCTATAAATATTTTTGGAGATTAGTGACATATTCATCCCTACGGGTGTATCAGCTAATTATGTGAGATTGACACTCTTTCCCTTTTCACTTTTGGGGAAAGTAAAAAAGTGGTTGAAAGCTGAGCCGACAGGTTCAATCATAACTGGGATGACTTAGCTCTGAAATTCCTCATCCATTTCTTTCCATCAGGCAAAATTGTGAGACATCGGGACTGTCCTCTACGTCAATAGTCTAATGAGGTACTAGCCCATACCTTTGTTGAGTCACTTGACAATAACACAAAAATTTTTCTAGATTCAGCTATAGGTGGTCAAGATTTGGAAAAGATATATGATGAGCTATACACCTTGTTGAACTGAATTGCCTATGGAAATCCAAATTGGCATGGTATACCTCAAGGATCTCAGTGAAAAAGTTTGCAGACATGATTGAAGGTGATATTATCACAGCCTATCCGCCCAACTTTAGCTATGCAAAATTAGATGATGACTAAATTCAACAAGTTGGGTGTGCAGCAGTCTTAGGCTCAGGTTAATGCAGTGCAGTAGGCTCCGATATGGTGTGAGATTTGTGGAAATAATGGTCACTCTATAGACATGTGTTGTGCAAATGCAAAATCGATAAACTTTGTAGGCAATGCTTAAAGGCCAAATTATGGTAATGCCTACAACCAAAAGTGGCATACTCAGGCACCAAATTACTCTTGGGTCAATAATTAGTAGTATCAGAAACAACAACCTAAATTACAGGCCAGTAATATCGAAGAGACTCTGAAAAAGATTTTGGCCAACCAAGAATAGAAGGTTGCTGAAATAAAAATTAGCAAGTAGCTTAAAAAATAGTTAGAGTAGAAGTTGAGACAATTGCAACAAGCACAAAATATCAGGCCTCAAGGTGGTTTTTCAAGTGATACTGAACCTCCGAAACAAGTAATAAAAATTACCTTGAGGAGTGGTAGAGAGTTAAATGACTGGCCTCCAAAGACAAATAAGGAGGTAGATACAGAGTTGGTTCCTCAACCTATTGCAGAAAAAGTTGTTGAAAATTTAGAGAAGTCTGAGTACCCAAAAAATAAAAGTTCTTGAGAAGGAAAGATCACAACCACAGTTTCCACAGAGGCTGATGAAATCCAAGAAGGATGTGTGCTTTAAGATTTTTTTTGACACGTTCAGAGAGCTTCACATTAACCTTTCTTTTTTATATGTTTTGCAGGAAATGCCCAAGTACGTTAAGTACTTGAAGGATGTGGTGACTAATAAGGTGAAGTTTTAGGATATAGTGATGGTGGCACTAACGGAGGAATGCAACTTTATGGTAACAAAAAAGATGCCCAAAAATCTTAAGGACCTAGGGAGTTTTGCCCTCTCCATATGATTGGTGACGGTGAAGTAGTCCATGCCTTGAGTGATTTGAGGGCGAGTATAATTTGATGCATCTGTCCATGTTCAACACTCTTAGGCTACGTGAGCCGAAACCACGCTCTTTGATACTGTAACTAGCAGACAAAACCATAGTAAAACCTGAAGGAATAATTGAGGACATCCTCATAAGTATTGGTAAGTTTGTAATTCCTACTAATTTTATTATGTTGGACTTTGATGTAGATAACAGGGTGACGATCTTATGGGATGTCCATTCTTAGCCACGGGAAAAGCTTTGATAGATGTAAGAGAAGACACTCTCACAATGAGATTGGATAACGAAGGTGTAGTTTTTAAAGTTTATAAGCCACTTAATCCACTTTTTCTCTACAAATATTTGTGCATGATTACAATAATGGAAGTGGCTAAGTGTGGGGTGGTAGAAGCCAAACTCCAAGAACCTCTTTGAATAGTCTCATTGAGTTGCCCAAGCCACTGCTTAGGCCCAAATTGATGATGATTGATGAGACTGAAAAGGCTATTATTGAAAAAGAGTTGACCTTGAGTGTTCACACTCAAGAGGTCAGAAATGAATAAGAACATGGCCTTATAGTAGGAGGAAGAGGATAAATGAATTGGACTGAGTAGTGATGTTGGGTCGTGCTGAGATACTAAATTAGGTGCTTCTTGGGAGGCAACCTAAGATAAGAAAGGTTTTATTTTTTATATTTTTAATTTTTACTCCACGTAGTTTTATTTTTGCTGAGTTACAGGTTAATGAGAAGTTTGAGTACCAGAGACTTGAGATAAAAATCATGGCGGAGACTGAGTGTGGGTTCTGGAGCCATATTGATAGTTACAGATATTAATATATAAGCCTAGAGGCCTCAGAGAGTATTTCTATCTTTGCTTTTAAATTCAACTTTGGGGACAAAGTAGACTTTTATATGTGGGGTGGGAAAATTTTCATATTTTTGGGTGAAGTGATGCCATAGGGTCTTTAGTTTAGTCGTTTTCTTAGTTTTTTGGGTTAAATTTAAAAAATATTGAAAAAATTATAAAAAGATTTTTCTTTTTAGTTTTTAGTTTGTGGGTGTCAATTTAGTAGGTGCACACTTTACCCACCCCGTGGTTATTTCTTTTGGTTTTGTTCTATGGGGGTGCCCTTTGAACCCAATATCCTTTTTCCTTTTAGGAATAAATATTTTGTTTTAGGTAAGTAAGATGTTCGTGTTGGTGCTACGAATGATGGCATAATGCAAGTTGTTTTGCTTGTGAAAGCATGTTGATTGTGTGAATGACTATTGTTGAGACTTCTAGGCTTTAGTTTATGACTCTTGTACGTTGTTGGCTGATCTTGGGTGTATTTATACGCCTAAGCACCATAATTTTTCCATATTTTAGCTATGTTTAGAGAAAAAAGTACCTAGTTTCTTATGTTTTTACTCTACTTCTATGTAATTGAGCTAACCGATGTGATTAGCATGATTTAAGATATTAATGAGGTAGATGAAAAAATCATGGGACTATGAAATGCGGATGGCATATGACACAACAGAGAGTAGCAATCTGGACCAAATATGGCGCCTAGAAACTATGTCCAAGACTAGTTTATCATTTATAATTAGTTCAAGGACTTAGAAGGCAATTATGAGAGAAAAGATTATTAAAAGGCTTAATGCTGAATTTTTATTCATTATTAATTATTCTGTATTAGTTTTTAAAGAGGGAGAGTGGCGTCTTAGCTCTTTCACTATTCGCACACCAAGATCGTCTTCTAGTTTTTGGTATGATGATTTTCGTTTTATTCATGAGTAGCTAAGTTTATTAGTTAGGGTTATGGAAACCTCGTAGCCTACAATCTATCACTTTGGGTTTTGAATTCATTATGCATTGATTAGTTTACACCATACTCTCTTCGCTTATCTTGAATTCTCGTGGTTGCAAACATAGATGATATGCCTTAAAATGCAACTTGTTCGAAAGAAAGGTTGATGTTTGGAAAAGAGAATAGTGACAAGAAAATAGGATTACCAGCCCCTATTTCATAAGTTAATGCCTTAGCAGGATTAACTACTTGGAGATTTCGTATTATTTTTTGGTAAACGCTTTTGATTCGAGAGAACTAAAGTGAATTAGTCCTTCATGGTTAAGAAACACTTGGATTATGTTATTAAATACAATATGTTTCTCTATAAACACGATACATGTATGAATTCGTAAAGCCCATAGTTAGAAAGTATTGAAAACTACAAGGTGGACATAACCTAGCTTGCTATTTCTCTGAATTCGAATACTACTACACACATTTCTTCTCGTGAAACTGAAACCATTAATTTGTGAACTGAATCAAACCCCCCTATTTATTTTACGAAAATGAACGATTAAAAGTCAATTAATCTACATACAACTTAATTAGCATCATATTCCCTGTGGGATTCGACCCCAACCTAGTTGGATTATATATTTGACAATGACCACTTACTCACTCGTAAGAGAGGTGTAATTTGAGCATTATCATTGTCTTGATGTTGAATTCGTGTTATTACTTGGTTCAAAGTCTATAATGATCCTACTTGAGTTGAGCATGTGCCATGTGTGAAGTGAGGTTGTTGTGTATTCCTTGTTGCATGTGATATCTAGAACTTTCCTGGTGTGTATGCAAAGCGAAATAAAGAGTGTGAGTTCAGGAGATGATATAGGCATTTCCTTTATGGCCATGTTTCATATTCTTTTTTAACTACCTTTGTGCATAATCCTAGTTAACCCCATTGAGCCTTTAGCTTATTTTATTTGGTAGCTTCATATGTAGCCTAATTCCTTTTCTTTGTTCAACCTTAATTTGATCTAAAACTCCTAAATGCTTTAGTTGAAAGTTAATTGAGTTAAGAAATACAAGTAAGGAAAAGGTGAAAGTGAAGCCCCCAAAATGTAGCTATTGGTGTTGAGAATTGATGTGTATTGAGGTTGGGAGTTGTGTAATAAAAAGAATAAAGATTGTTCAAAATTAAATAATGTGTGCATAGATAATACTCTCACTACATTGTATGTGAATTAGCTTAATGAGACGGGGCAAAATGAAAGATATGGGTAGATAAAAGTGGTGGAAATTAGTTGTTTAGAGAGTGATCTGAATGTAAATGTGATGTATTAAAGCACTTAGGGAAGATAGTCACTATTACTATCCAAGATAGTTTTTACTTGTCCCTTAGCCTGCATTACAGCCTGTAAAGTCCTACTTGATCCTGAGCCTTAACATTCTGATATTAGTAGAGTACTATAATATGGGTAAGCCTATGGTTCATTATGCGTAACTTGTGAATTCTTTGTGAGAGTGAGCGTAATTTGATTCTTATACCTATTTTGTGATTAATTGCATCTATTTGAGTGATTATGGGTAACTCTCTTGGTGTGAGGGCACATGTTTGATGATATTTGGGTGATTTTCATGATTCCTTGATTGAGTAATATGCATTTGTTTCCCAACTTCGTGAATTAATTCTTGAGGAGAGGATGTTTTAGGAGTAGTGTTCTTGGAACTTTCAATTGTGTATAACATGCTTAAGGTAAAAACTTGCATTCTGTATGTGTAGTCATTGTAGTATTAGCTTGAATGTCTTGCTTGTTGTAGAAGTGTGAGGTCTTCTCTGATTATGATTCTTAAAGTAAAGAGTTGTTCGAGGACAAACAAGACTTTAACTGTAGGGTGATGATTGAGGTGGATTTTTGCACCTCGGTGTTGTTATTTGGCCTTAATAAGCCTTATATGAGTTGTTAATGATATAATTGAGCATCTAAGTGATAAACTACTTAATTATAATGTTTAAGGTGTGTTTCAAACAATTTTGGAATCAATTTGATCACTTAGAGTTTAGACGAGAAAACTAGTGTTACTAGCTTAAGCTATGTGTTGTTCTAGTTGATCTCGATGGATTCTAGTGTGCATAATGAGTTCATAAGGGTATGATTGTGTGATTATATGTGCAATAACTTTTTTATAGTGTTTAAGGTTCAATTGAAACAAGCCAGGAGACTAAACAATAAGTTAAAGAACAAAAAGGCAAAACTAGTACTCTTAGCTTGAGCTATGCTCTTTAGTAGCTCATTGTCTTGATTTGTATCTTGTTTTGAGCTCTAATGTGTGGTGTTTGATGTTGTAGGAAACTTTTTGAGTTGATAATTATGATATATAGTTGATAAACTAGCTGGAAATCAAGTGAAAACAACACCACACGGCTTGGCATGGATGTACAAATGCGTGAGATAAGACTTGGTTAAAGTTGGACGTTTTGGACTACTTGGCGTGCCACGCTGCCTAGGTGCTGCGATAAGGCGTGGCACGCCCTTGGCAACATTGGTGATGGCAAATTTCAGTATCCCTCTGCATTTTTGGTGTGCCACGCTGCCTAGATAGCGCGATATTGGCGTGTCACGCCCTTATGATAAAAACGGACAGCTTTGTCCTCCTATAAATAGGACACTTAAACACAATTGCACACACCTTGGACGACCTTGGGACTTGAAGGGAGTCTGGGGAACGCTTCAATTAGAGTTTTTCGTGTAATTCGATTACAGTATTATTTTGTCATAGTATAATTAAACTACTATTGTTATTTTTGTTACTATATGCTGTCTCTTGTACTTTCATTAAGGGGCCGTTTGGTTACTGGTTAGAGTTATCCATATTATAGTAATGTAGGAATAGTTATACAGGTATTAATTATGCAGATATTAGTTATGTAGCTATTATCTATGCAGGGTTTAGTTATGTAGATATTAAAATACATAATTGAGCTAATTCTTATTTCTTAATTCTAAAAATGTTTAGTGAGCTAATCTTTTTTACAGTTTTATTTACCCATATGGAAGAGAATAATTTTAATAGTGCAAATTAAAAATTTAAAAATTTAATTATGAACTAATTAAGTTTAAATAAATCATGAATACATTATTTAAGTAATTAAACGAAATCTATTAAATAACGAAAAGCAATTAATTTAAAGAAGTGGCTTAACATAATACTACAGAGATTAAATAACAGTATGATAAATCAGGCTCAACAGAATACTACCTGTGCGTTACAGTTGAATAAACACAATCAACGAGAAATTAAGTGAAAAAAAAATTCCAAAGAAATTAAGGAAATACATAAAATAAAAATTGGCGATGTGTTGCTGGCATTGAATTGAAAAAAATATACAAAATTTAAAAAGATTTTAAAAGTAAATTATTAGGGGGTAAATATGCAGTTTTATTATTTAAGAGAAAATACATAAATTTTCTTCTAAACTTGTTCACTAAACTTAATTTAGCACTCAAATTTTATTTTATGAATAATTATTTACCACCTTGATTGTATTTTAAGTCAATTTAGTACCTCTTTAAAAATGATATACCTTAATTATATTTTAAGTCAACAAAACAAGTGTTTTTTACTCTCCCAATCCCGTGCGGAAGGAAGAAAACATTGACAGATCCTTTTATTTTCTTAATTATTTTTTTAATATTTTGGCAGCTTTTCTTTTGTTTTTATTTTTCTCCTTTCTCTCTCCACCTTATCTTTTTTCTTTCCTCCACAATCACCGTATCCCTCCAAATATATCATCCGCCTCCTCCATTTTACTTTCTCCATCCCCATCGCCATTTTCATTATTTTTATTCCGTCAAAATAAAAATTATAAAAATAAAATTTAATTTTCTTGTTGTAGGATAGAGGGTTCGCCGATGAAATTTTCGGCCTAATAATTTTAACGTTTTCTTCCACCTGTTACAGGTTGTGAGGTCGAGCAAAAAGTTTTTCTAATTAATCAAATTTAAATGAGGAAGAGAGAAGAGAAAGAAGGATTTGGTTGTTTTATTGCTTAACGTAAAGTTTTTCGGTATCATGTTTCTCGATTTGTTTCTTTAGCCACAACAGAAAATGGTGGAGATAGGTTGCGGTATGATAGTAAAACTGACCATTAAAGAAAAATGTTAGGAATTAGCTCAAGTAAGTAGAAAGTACTCTTTTTTAAATGGCTGTAATATATAGTGACGAGGTCATCAATGAAATTTTCAAAGGGAAAGGGAGGAAAAGAACGAAACAAGCCGTGGACTGGGGTATACTAGAAAAATAGTATTTTTACACATGGAGGTGTGTGTAAAACACCTCCCACCATGAATGTGGTTTCATGCGTGTAGAGAGGTATAAAATGCACTTCAAAAGTAAAAAGGAGGGTAAATAATTATGTATAAAGTTTCAATGATAAAGTTGGATGAACAAGTTTATGGAGGAATTTATGTATTTTCTCATTATTTAATCCATGTATAACTAACATTCATATAACTTATTCCATCTTCTACCCCTCATAAAATTATACATAAATTTTCTCATAAGTTATGTAAATATTAATTATGTAAGATTATCAAAACCAAAATACAATATACAATTTATACATGAATAACTTTTATAGAACATTTAAAAATCTACCAACCAAATATTGTATAAAATTAATACATGAATAGCTTTTATTTTCATGCTTACCAAACAACGTATAAAATTAATACATAAATAATCATATAATTCATATATTGGGTTAGGTCTTATACGGTAGCCAAACGACTCCTAAGTGTTTTCCTAGATTGTTTTTAGGGAAAGGGACTACATTTACCCCCTTCTTTACAAAAATGGTTAAATATGCTCTTCGTCATATCCTTATTATCATATTTTAGGGTCAAATTTACCCTTACTGTCAAGAAACTTTTCACCTTTGCCTTTTAACATTAAAAGTCTTATTTTTAAAAAAATAAAACACACTCATTTGTAAAATATATACTGAGGGGTACACATTTGTTTGTGTCTTTCTTTTGTGGATTGAGTCGAATTCGATTAGGGTGTGGTTTATTTTTTAAAAATAGAGCATTCAATGTTGATATGAGCTTTTCAGTTTAAAAGGAAGGACATAGATAAAAAGTTTACGATAAATTTGGCCCCAAAGTACGATAACGAGGGTAAATTTGTCTCTAAAATATGATAACGAGGATAAATTTGACTCCAAAGTATGACAAAGGATATATTTAGTCAATTTTCTAAAGTAAATCGATAGATTTGACCCTTTTCCCTCGTTTCTATCTTGAGCCGAATTTTTATTGGAAACAACCTCTCTACCTCACCTATGAGGTAGAGGTAAGATTTGCGCACACTTATCTTTTCCAATTCCACTTTGTGAGACTACATTGAGTGTTATTATTGTTGTAAACTAGAGAACAACAATAGACATTAATAGAAAAAAGATAAAACCAAAGCAAGTTTTTTCTGGATTTGGTCAAGCAAGCTTTTCCTGGATTTGTTCTATATGCAACAATTAAAATGGTCTGCAGGCGGTAACATGCCAAAGGTATAGTTTAGTATATTTCAACCAGTCCACCCGTGTTCGAAAAAATGAGATGATAATTGAATATCAAGGAAAAAAAAGTATTAAGTACCTGAATAACATTATGTTTCTAAAACTACAATCTCAAGTAACTATGACAAAGAGATTGATGATTTTTTATTTTTTTTAAATAGACTATTTGGAAATTACAATTTGATGATTTTTTATTTTTTTTAAATAGACTATTTGGAAATTACAATTTTGAAGGTTTATGTTTTTTTGTTGGGTACGAAGACATACTTCTTGACAGAATCTTTGATCGATAACAATTCTGGAAACTCCTTTTTCAGCTTTGTCGTGTTAAGCTCGTTGTTACTTCTTGGTGCAACGATCACTTTGGCTTGTTCTTGAAGATCAAAATTTTGCCACTTGAATTTGGGATCAATGTAGTCTCTGTACATTTCCAAAATCTCATTGTGGCTCACAACTCCCGGATTAGTGAAGTTCCATATCCCTCTGCAGTTTCTCTTTGCCATTTCAACAGAGATGGGTAGCAGCTCATCTAGCACTGTCATGCTATTTGGGATGTTAACCACTTTATTATAACGTGTGATCTTTGTGATGAAGTTTCTCGGGTTGGTAAGGTCAGATGATATTGGCATTCTTACTCTGAGGGTGCAAACATTTTCATATTCTTTTAGAAGCTCCTCAACCTACAAATATAGCAAAACACTTCAGCTGCAATGTTCATAGAAATCAAATCAAAACGTAAATGCATTTGCTTCCTCTATATTAATGCCAAGGTTATACATCAACTAATAGACTTCTTCTGTTAAAGTTCAAGTGACGTACAGATAATGTGAAATATAAGACAATTATTCAGAAGTAACAAAATGCTCAATGGAAATGAACTAGTTACCATGGCTTTGGTCTTGGAATAGAAGGATCCTGTAAAATTTGGTTTGTCTTCCTCCTTGAACCCGATGCCTGAGCCTAGTGGGTGCTTATCATCATACTCAAATATGCAACCGGTCGCAAAATTCATGACCAAGATATCTGCCTGTCTACATATATCAGCCAAAGTTAGTGTACCAGCAATGTTTGTTCTAATTGTCTCTACTTTATGTGATTCACACCAATCCACATTAGGCCTCCCAGTAACACCAGCCGCATTGAAAACATGGGTTGGCTTTACTCTTATCATGTCATGCATTAACGAGCTCCTATCCTGCAGACGTCCTAAACCATACTCATATTCTATTCCACGTTCTTCACAAATCTTTCCTAACAACCCTCCAATCCAACCAGTTCTTCCATATATCAAGAACTTCAAATCTGAGCCACTACCTGTCTTGTTTCCTTTTATGAGCTGCAACAGGCACCCTTCATCATGTGAAGGTAAAATGTGTGAAATTCTTGGATGCGGATCAAGGGCTCCGGTTATATCACCCCACCAATCAGGGTTTTTGGTGTACCAATCCAGGGTCATCGTTAGTCCTTCCTCCCAAGGAGTCCTTTCTTGCCACCCTAACTTCTTAAGCTTTTGATCATCCAAGAAATACCTTTGGTCATTAAAGGGCCTATCTTGCACAAGCTGGATAACTTCTTGAGAGTTCTGGCCGAATAATTTGCATATGTCCTCAGCCACATCCAAAACTCGCCTCTCCTTTTTAGTGCCAATGTTATACACATGTCCAATGACCCCTTTATGCAATATCACATCAAATGCCTCAGCAACATCAGCAGAGTACAAATAGCTCCTAACATTTGTTCCATCGCCATGAATTGGCAAGCACTTACCCTTCATTGCAAGAATAATGAACTTTGGGATTAACTTCTCAGGGAACTGATTTGGACCATACACATTATTCCCTCGGGTTGTGATGGTCGGTAGGCCATAAGACCTATGGTAAGCCATGACAAGCATTTCAGCTCCAGCTTTGGTTGCAGAATATGGATTAGTAGGAAGGAGTTGAGAAGCTTCAGGATTGCCAATGTCAGTCTCCAAATCAGTCTCACCATAAACTTCGTCTGTACTAACATGAATGAATCTCTTGATTGATTTAGCCAACTTACAAGCCTCAAGAAGCACATGAGTACCATAAATATTATTGATTGTGAACTCGAATGAATTTCCAAATGAATTATCCACATGAGTCTGTGCTGCAAAATGCATAATAGTGTCAATCTTCTCCTCAACCAAAAGATGGTTGATCAGATCAGCACTCGTAATATCAGCCTTGACAAATTTGAAATTTGGAGATGAGTAACTAGGCTCCAAATTTTTTAGACTCGAGCAATAATCGAGCTTGTCAAGAGCAACAATCCTGTACTTAGGATAAAGCTTGGTCAATCTGTTGGTTACATGTGAGGGAATGAAGCCTGCGGCACCTGTTATGAGGACGTTTTTGGGTACATAAGGAGCTGGTTCGGACGACATCCTTTTTCTGTTTCTATTTCAATGCAATGTTACAGAATCATAAAAAAGAACCTGTTAGGTGATTACTCAACATGAAAAACATAACAATAAAATATGTTTCATGTGAAGCAATCTTCAGAGAGTCCGAATTAACATCTGTTATTTTCTAATCTCTTAGAAGGTGTTTATATGAGAGAGAATTATATCCTCGAGTTGGCCATACACTCATCTTAAGGAAATAAAATGGTGTAAATTACTGGCAAATCACATCTAGCATTGTAAATACGATTGATTTCGTCGTATCTTTTAGGAAAAATTCTGGTAAAAGTCCCAAGATGTTTCAACAATACATATGTGAAAAACCACTAAATTTCGACAGTTAATAAATTATTAACATTTCTCTGGTACAATGTATTTATATAGCTAAGAAACTTAAAAGATTGAATTGTCTGTAGAGATTACAGATCATAGGCTTAACTACTCAATGCCACAGGGCAGCCTGGTGCACTAAGCTCCCATTGTACGGGGGGTTGGGTCTGAACAAGGACCAGACCACAAGGGTCTATTGCATGCAGCCTTATCCTGCATTTTTTGCAAGAGGCTATTCACACGGTTCCAACCCGTGTCACAGGGCAACAACTTTACCCATTAAGCCAAAGCTCCCCTCCAAACTATTCAATATGACAAACTTCTGGAAAAGATCAAATTCACATCATTGCTGTATTATACTTTTTTCTTTTGATAACCGTGGTGTCCAGACCAGCTTGTATGCACCTTAAGTAAAGGATTTTGGTTTATCTAGAAATGATGATAAAAGCATTCGGATGCATTCTATTTGATTTTAATGCATAATAAATCTAGATAAACATAAACACAAGATGGTAGAAATTGACTAAATCAACAAGCCCCATAAATAGATCACAACATCAGAAGCCAAGAAAAGAGACTTACACTTTCACTTCATGGAGTTTTCGTTCTGTTGGGAGAATATACGTAAGAATAAAAGAAGGAATTATGGTTAGAGCAATACATACATTTTGGCAAATGCATCAATTTTTAGTAAAAGAAATTAAAGAGGATTAACTAACGGGAAAGGAAAGTAATTACCAGAAATCTTTAGTGAAAAGAGATAAAAATGGCTGTTGATGCGTAATAATAGCAAAATTAGTAGAGATTAAATGGCTTTCTAGTTCCTCTTTTTCAGCTTTCAAATTCAAATTAACATTTACATAGACGTGTATTAGTAATTGTTTAAAGGATAATTCGTGTTTATCTATGTATAAATTAAAACTAATACATGTACTAATTATAGGGTGCAAAAGGAAAATCCTACTAATTAAATAATATCATAACTAATGCACGCATTATCTTTTTTCTAATACATCCTATCAAACAGGCACAAGAAAATCCTATAAAACACCAAATTAAAAAAATATGATAAGTAATGCACGTATTATCTTTGCTAGTACATCCTACCAAACGACCTTGTGAAATTGAGCCAGATTATTACAACTATCCAAAAGTATTTCTTTCTGAAATTTTATTTGAAAGAAATAAGTGATTTTGAAAGTATGGCCATTGGCACTAAATAGTACCATATAGGGCTGCGTATCAGTCGGTTCAATTCAATTTTGAAAGTTATCGATTTTGCTTATTCATTATCGATTTGTATATACGCTAAAACGTTAAGATATAGGTTAATTGGTTATCAATTTTTTGATTTTTAATTGTTATCGGTTCGGTTATTGGGTTAACCGTTAACATTGAACATATATAATTTAAAGTTCAAAGCTATTGCCTGCTGCTCTTTCTTTGCACATTGAACAAACTGCATTTCATGTAGTTAATTTCCTACACTAACTGCACAAGTACAAAATCTGAAACCACAAATAATTCCACAAAAGGGTAGTGTCTTCATAAATAAAAAACACATAAGCGAGCACATGGCTGCAACGGTCTACACTTTGCATTCAAAACTTGAATGCCGAGCAGTCACAAATTCAAAACTGTCTAGCACAAATAAAATACAAAAAATTCAAACTGTCTAGCAATTTGAAAATTAAGTTCAAACTCCAAACATAGTACTAATAACTACTCAATTTTCACAAGACGACACTCCATCCTTTCCAAACAATGCTCAACATGTTTCACTAAGCAGCCGGTCCCAGTTGTCCACTTGTTGTAATTGTAAACATTACCACAACAAACACACTTTACTTTGCACTCTCCCTTATCACCTGCTTCAAGCATTTTATAATGACTCCTAAAATGTGATTGAGCTTTAGGTCTACGAAGTGGAGGCATATTAAAACCTAATTAAAAGAGAAACAAAGTATTAGTACTAAACATATGAAAAGGAAAGTATTAGTACTAAAATAATAGAAGGATCATAAGTTTATTCAAAAGTGGTGCATCTAAATGTCTTCATTTTAATATTTATTGGCAAGTACTTTGTGAAATTAATCGAGGTGTGCATATTCCATTCAAATCCCAAACTATTTGTTGATAGCTATAATATTCATTCTCTCAATTTGGACTCATTCCATTACAGTGATTAATAACAAAATCTGAAAATGTCACTTTATTTGATACATCTACACGATTAACTCGCTATCTCAGCCAAGAAAAGACAATTACAGCAATAGCAACAATGTTAAATCATTCATGATATCAAATTAAAACATTAGCACATAAAAACTAAAACACACAAGTAAATTAAGCATAAAGCAAGTAGTTTTCTTTCCAAAAAATAAACAACTGTTAAGACGGAGGGTAGCAGTTACCAGGCCTGGCGCCAGAAACACTAACTTTCTTTAATCCTTTTTTCTTAACGATAAAGCTATCACCAATAAAAACACTTGAAGACAATGCAAGAACCAATCCTTTAGTATATTATCAGATGATATGCCTTTGTCAAATCTTTCCAGCTCTGAGTAGTACTAACACCCACAAGCTCCAACGACATCATTAAACCCCCAATCCAGAAAAAAATATTAACACCCACAGCTTTGAACTTCCAATAATATCTTTCTTGATTAGAGGTATAAGACCAAAATAAACACCACACTCTTGAATTAACTATTCATATGCTATAGAAATTCTCTTCACTGCACCTATATCATTGGTTCTTTCCTTTTTCTTCTCTGCCACATTCTAGAGACATCTCTCTAATTGCCAATCCCTATGTTTAAAAAACACCATTATTTTAACAAACTCTATCTAATTGCACCATCCTGCTAACTACCACAAGAAATGTATATAATCATACAACTGTCCAAAATACAGATTGGACTTTTAAGTTAAGCATTTCCTTACAAAATTCAGTTTCTCAAAAGGGTGTTAAAAAAGAGTCTTTTTCAAGATTAAACAAAGAAATTTAGTTTCTTGCAATGATTACAACATTAGTTATCTTGTAACAACCCAACTTCATTAATCCACTCACTCAAGCAGTAAAACAACTATAGAGTTAAATAGAATATACTTTGAAATAATGCCATCGAAGTTGAATGAAAAACTTACCAAAGTTTCAACCTCACAACCATCTATAATATTACATGTCATCAATGTTAAGTTATTTTCCAAGTTTGGCCAAATATAAAGAAATTAAAAGAACAAGTCAAGACTTAAGCAATAAAAATATTAAATAAACAATTCACCAAATGCAAGGTTCTTTTCTTACCTTATTCAAGTTGCTCGAGAGAATCTAAATCATCTTCGACACTTATATATTGTGATTCACTTCGAATCCAATCTTGTAGACTCACTAGAGCTTTTACCAATTTAGGAGTTAATGCACTCCTAAGTGAATCAAGAATATGCCCCCTGGTATTGAAAGAACATTCTGATGCTACACTTGAAATAAGAACAACTAAAATATCTCGAGTCATCTAAAAAAGGGGGGAATCTAGCCAAGTTATATTTCCATCAAAGCAATACACTAAAATTGGACTTTCCAACTTCAATATCTTTTGCAAGATATTTATCCAGTTTCGACTTAAAATTCCCGGCTCTACTCCCAGATGTGTGTCTACTCAACTCCTCATAAAAGTCACCAATATCTTCCACAATCATAGAGCTTGAACTAGATGCCTCCACTTCTGAAGATAGTTTACAACATTTGTCTTTTGAAGCAGACTATGAATACTCATCAAATAATGATTTCATATACTCCCAAACATTTTTTTCTATAGTTGACGCGTTATCTTCAAACATCTTCTTAAGTGCAAAATTAAGAGTGGTAAATTTGTAACGAGGATCCAAAACACAAGATATAAAAAGCATCTTATTTATATTTGTTGGATCACCCCAATATTTTTCAAATTTCTTCTTAATGTTTGTTGCCATTTGAGCCAATACAGTATCATCACTTGATATCAATTTTGTCAAGTAAAAATTAACTTGACAAATTTCAAGAAAATGAATATTTGATGTAATATACAATGATCTAGATACCTTCAAAGTAAGGTTAAAAAATAATTCAAGAAATTTTGTAATTATTTTCACACTATCCCAATCACTATTTAAAATTGTACCTGCAGGTTGTTCATCCACAATATCGCCATCACCCATGTGGGTATGACCAAATCGAGATGGTGTGCCAAACCAATATCATGATCAGCATAATTTAAAATTGTATCCTCATATTCAATGGCGCTGTTCAACATCAAGTAGGTGGAATTCCACCTTGTGGGAACATCTAAGCATAAAGACTTCTTTGCAAGATTTTAATATTCAGAACATTCTTGAAAGTTCTTCCATCTAGCAGGATATTGCCTAATGTATCTCACTGCTTGCCTAATTCGTTCAAAGGCACAGTTGCTTTTTTTATACTATCCTGAAAGATAAGGTTTATGATATGCGCCATACACTAAACATGAATATGCTTACCACCCATAAGATTGGTCCCCCACTTAGTAAATTACTTAGACAACTCAACCCCCCACACTATTTGAACTAGCATTATCAACAGTAACAGTGAAAATCCGATGCAATCACCACTCATACAAACACTTAATAATACCATTTGCTATATCTTCATCTATATGGCTAGAAATTAGACAAAGCTTGATAATTTTTTTTATTCAAAGTCCAATCTTTATCAATCCAATGATTAGTAATACATGTATGATTAATTTTTTGCACAGAAGTCCAAGTATCAGTCGTTATACACACTCTTTGTTGAGTTGTCTTATTAAAAATGCTCATCATTTTATTTTTCTCTTATCAAAGAGATCAAAACAATCATGAGTTATAGTGGTACGAGAAGGAATTCGAAACAAAGGTTGAACCATTTTTATAAATTGTTTAAAGCCTTCTTTTTCAATAAATTTAAAAGGAACCTCATCAAGAATTATCATACGAGACAAAGCTTTTCTACACTCTTCTTGATCAAATTTCCACGAAATAATTGATACATCACTCTTGTTATCCGTTGTAACCGGTTGAAATGCTATCTTTGGTTACCTAGTATCAACATTATGAGGCATTTACTTTATATGACCAATCATTGCCATTATACCATGTTCTTTTGTATTAGCTAAATACTCTTGTTTACAATAATTAGACACACCCTTTTTAATTCCTTCTAAATCAACTTTAGAAGTAAAATGATCCCAAGCAATGGATCTTTTTCTCCTTTCTTTCTTTGCTTTAGACTCAACTGTTGGACTTTGATTCACTACATTCGAATTAAAAGCTATACTTTCACCAATCACTTTATCAACTCTAGTAATTTGTGCCATCTAATTATATTAACGTGACTGTGATTTTAAAGGAAAAATAATCAAACAACAAGCCAACAACATAAATTCAAAAAGCCAACAACAAAATTAAAACAGTTTGACAAAGTAATCAAACCGCCTCATGCCAAACAGTCAAAGAAAAGCTTAAGTAATCAAACAACGTCACAAACAACACTTTGTTTTGTTACTAATCAAAGTAATCTACACTTTGTTACTAATTAATTTATATTATAAAAATATAATTTTAGAGGTACAATATATTACAAAGTTAATTTAAACAAATCAGAAATGACACGATCAGAATTAGGGCTTAGTCGTTAGGATGCCTTAAGCCCAACCAGGACCGGTGACCAACCCCAATACCCAATCATAACCACCTTGTACCCTATTTCGTATGAATTTCTAACATATAACAAGATAGAACAATCATAATTAATTTAAGTCTATAAACCTATCCAATTGGTGCCAGTCCAATACCAATATCAATGCCAAGGCTGACACCAATACCGACACCATCCATGCCCAAAGTAGTCACCCAAAGCCTCTATTCTAAATCAAAATAACATCCAATCGGGATATGCCTCCTGGAATAGCCAAGAATCAAAGTCTAAGAAATACCAAAAGTATGTACAGAAGTCATAGCATGAAATAGAGTCTTCCGGAGCATGAAAACTCACCACTTCAATTGACCCCTAGCTGTTCCTGAGTATAAATAAATGAGCAGGAGGATTAGTATGGCCGTTTCTTACATTGCATGGGGATACAACCCCCAAAGACAGGTTAGCGGGTGAACGCTAGTATGTACTCAGGAGTAAGGATAAAATAATATCAACATGATAAAATAATGTCAACATTTAAAACCAAGTAATATCTAAAGGCAGTCACACTCATATATATATATATATATATATATATATATATATATACACATGCATTTAAAATCTTTAACCTGGAATTGTGTAGCTCTGCCATCCTGAATCCACCCATAGGCTATATGGGTTTAATTCCCCTTGTTAAAAGAGCCCCAACTAGTGTTAACCACACGAGCCGGAGAAAAATCTGAGATGACTAGTAGATCTCCCAAAATATAAGTGTGACATAATACACATGATCACCAATACCCATCTCACATCGACAAATGGGAGTTTTCAATTTTGATCCCTCCGGTACCGCCACCTTCCACGGCTTTGCTAACATATCCCTTTTTAAGCTATATTAAACCCATTCACATACAACCAATGTATTACCAAGAAGTCTTATTTATTAGGTATTAATTATCGGTATCGTCATACCAACACTGGATCTTACAAGTCTATCCATTTATACCATACCAAAGCCATTAAACCAATTTGACTCCCAAGTTTTCAATTATACCAAAACCATGGCCATCAAGGCTTTTCCAATCCATTTAAGACCAAACCAAACCATTTCATATTCAATTACCATTTATACAATGCATTAATTTAAAGTAAGTAGTCATCCAAATAATTTTGGGGCCTCTATTGTGACTCTAGTACAAATTCCCAAAAACTTCTCATAACATTGCCCAACTAGATGACAAAACTCATTCACTTTGGCATTTTAACAAACATGTTAAGGGAATATAAATTCCAAAACCAAAACCAAGTAACAATTAACCATTCCAATGCAACCACATGTTCATAACCATAAATATAGCATGAAAACTATAATTAAAACATGGAAAAACATCAACCAACCAAGAACAACCAAAACCGCCAACATATAATTCAAAACCCACAATAATATCACAATTATGCCATGAAACCATTAATTTAAAACATGCTTTTAGTTGAATTAACAACGAAGGAAGAGTAACATGCCTGAGGCAACAAGAAAGATGGAGAAAAATCACCCTTTAGGGCCTTAATTGCTTGACTTGAAGAAAACCCTAGTCTTTCTTGAACCAAGATCTTGATAGAGATTTGAGAGTGTTTAGGGAGTTTTTTCTTGTGAATAATAGGTTAAGGAAGCCCCAAAAGTGTTTTAAAGTCGTGGGGTCAAAAGAAGTTATCAAGAGAAATGTTCAGAATACTTCCAACTTAAACAGTAATAATTCCAGTAGGTGGGTACAGTTTGGACCCCTCATGCGTACCCATATCATACGAGTGGTACCTGTTTTAGCCTTTTTTAACTCGAAGGGTTGGAAAACATTGATTTCGACTTTTTAAACTATTTCAAAACTTTAAAGAAAATTTTAAAAACAATCTAAGAAATCACAGAGTTGCCACTTAATTTATTTGAAAAGAAATTAAGAAAACTCTTAAGAAAAATCCTAAGTCTTAAAATAGAAAAAAGACTTAGGTTTTTAAGAAAATTTCGGTTAAGGGGTTCTTATTAACATCTTAGGAAGGTTTTTAAGGCACCTAAAATATCTGTTAACTTGTGGTTATTCGGACTATTTGAAAACCACCTTTGACTAACTTTGGAAAAGAGAAGCTGGTTTTTGAAAAGAAATTGATTTTAGGAAAAGACTTGTATAAAATAAATTTTGATGACTTAGTAGGAAATTTAACTAAGTCTAAGCAAATTAATAATAACTAGCACGTAAAAGGGGAAGGGGGAGACTAGAAGGCTTAGGCCATTAGGCCCAAATCAATAAACTAGTCCTAATCTAATTTGGACTTTCAGCCCATCATCACCTGTCCTAATCTAAATAATGGGCATTGGGCTCGTAACCTGCTTCACCTGTATTAATTTACAACTTTGGCTTCGAGGCCCAATGAATGAATAAATAGATGAATAAATAAATAAATAAATAAATAATAAAACAATAATAAAAATCGAGACTTCTCAAGTCTCTTAGCGACCTCACCAATGGGTTTTCACCCATTTTCCTCCTTCTATCTTCTTGCACCCGCATGCCAAATAGTCGACCTTGGGTTTAACTTTGGACTTGACTCAGAGAGATTGGCCTCATTGACGCATTACGAAATGCAAGAGGAGAGGAGTCTATTTGGACTCGAGATATTTTTTTCATGCAAAGAAAAGATAAAGAAATTAATATACATTCAAGACATAAAAGTTACATATTTCAAAGAAAAAGAAAATATCAAGAACCAATTTTTGAATGACAATGATAAGCACACTTGCACACGTATAACAAGAATAAAAGTCAACAGATAAAATGCAAAGCAAAGACTCCCACTTACATGTCTCATGATTTATGTTTATATTAAGAATGAATAAAGGTAAAAGGAAGAAGGCCATATTCAATGAATTAATGAGAGAACATACAACGAAAGCTTGCGAAAGTAAAGGGATGAGGCAATAAGAAAAATAACCATGACTTTTAAAATTGAACAAACATAGACACTAATCCATATAACAAAATAAAATAAAGGCTAACTTTTCAAGAAAGGGAATCTTTAAATTTCAATTAAGGCGACACTAACGAAGATTCATACATCTAAATTACAACCAATATTTTAGCAAAAAAGGTGTAACGGCCTACGGTTTATCTTTCTAAGACATTGTTGATTCTCTTTTGATATTATGAATCAAAGATAGACACGAATCAAGTCTTTACACACATAAAGAGCACATATAACAATCAAAAGGGAGTAAGAAAATTAGAATAAAAGTTTAGTATTTCTAAAAGTGAAATATCTTTCAACAATCATACTATGCATGACTCGAAAATATCTAAATAATTCTATTTAGCCACAAAAGTCCAAACTCTCTCATCATTTTGACAAGTCAACATGCAAAAAAAAGGAATAAACATCTTGGATGAAAAATAGCTAGCACTTCATCTCTCATTTGAGAATTTTGAAATCCAATAAAATAATTAGCAAGTAAATGACAAGTTCTTGACTTAACCAATTATTATTTTATTAAGGCAAAACAAACAATAGTAACTATTTTTTTTGACATAAAGAAAACAACTTTACATGCTAAAAATAAATATATCTTCCAACAAATGAATTTAAACAAAGATAAGAACGTCTCTTACACAAAGATTGAAACTTTATCCATAATAATCAAAGAATAGAGTCAAAAGAGAGAAACAATCAATATTATCTAATTTTTTCAACATAAAGGAAACAACTTTACATGCTAAAAATAAACATATCTGCTAACAATGAATTTAAACAAATCATAAGTACATTTTTTAAGAAAAGATTGAAATCTTATCTATAATAATCAAAGAATAAAGTCAAAAAGGAGAAACAATCAATATTAGCTATTCTTTTCAATATAAAGAAAACAACTTTACATGCTAAAAAACAAACATATCCGCCAACAGTGAATTTAAACAAAACATAAGTACATTTTTAAGCAAAGATTGAAACTTTATCTATAATAATCAAAGAATAACGTCAAAAAGGAGAAACAATCAATATTAACTATTCTTTTCAACATAAAGGAAATAACTTTATATGCTAAAAACAAACATATCCGCTAACAATGAATTTAAACCAAGCGTAAGTACATTTTTAAGCAAAGATTGAAACTTTATTTATAATAATAAAAGAATAAAGTCAAAAAGAGAAACAATCAATATTAACTATTCTTTTCAATATAAAGGAAATAACTTTACATGCTAAAAACAAACATATCCGTCAACAATGGATTTAAACAAAGTATAAGTACATCTTTTAAGCAAATATTGAAACTTTATCTATAATAATCAAAGAATAAAGTTAAAAAGGAACGTACAACTATTGCTAGCTCATTTTTATACTATGAACATGAAAATAACCATAATATCGATACCACAACTTTCTATGACCTTCAAGACTGTTTACAACAAACAATCCCGGCAAACGAAGTTATAACTACGAAGAAGAAAAAGACTAAGAAGAAAACGATAATAAAATTAAAAAAAGAGAAAGGTGTGTTCACCTTTTTTGGGGCAGCAAAATGGGACTTCAAGCTTTCTTCTGAGTTTTGATCACTACCGGAAAGCGTTCAACTCGAGAACTTCGATTAGCTCAAGAATTTCATGGAAATTTTTTTTTTCTAAAATAAAAACTCTTCTTTGCTCAAAGCTTTTTTTCCAACCTTGAGACTTTTTTTTTCTTATTGAAAGTTGGTCTTTCTACCAAAATAGTGGTAGTATTTATATAAAAGGATGGGGATTCCATTCTTTTCATCCACCAATGTGGGAGAAAATGCATTTAGAGGTGTTTTTGAAATTTTAAAAATTGAAGATAATGTGGGAAAAAATTGTACAATATAGTACAATTTTTGAATTTTAAAATTAGAAAAAGGACAAAGTTGAAGGGGGGGGGGTTGTACAATGTAGTACAATTTTAAAATTTTAAAATTTGAATTTGGAAAAAAGAAAAGGTTTGGAAGGAATTGTACAATGTAGTACAATTTTGAATTTCAAAATTAGAAAAGAACAAAGTTGGGGGGAATTGTACAATCTAGTACAATTTTTGAATTTCAAAATTTAAATTTGAAAAAAAGAAAAGATTGAGGAAATTGTACAATGTAGTATAATTTTTAAATTTTAAAATTGGAAAAGGACAAAGTTGGGAGGAATTGTATAATCTAGTACCAATTTTGAATTTCAAATTTGAATTTTGGGATTTGAAATTATTTTTGGTGGGAATTGAGTGGAAGTTATGATAGTTTTTGAGAATTTTAGGGTTATTTAAAATATAACTCCAATTGAGATTTAAAATTTAGCCAAATTTATTTAATTTAGACTGAATTAAAAATTAATTGGCGGATTGCATTATAATTATGATCAATTTGATTTCAATTATGGCCAAATCTAATAGATTGACTAAATTAAATAGAAATTCGATAGGAATTAATATTTTCTTTTAATCCCGAGCTTCTTGATTTAATAAAATCAAACACATATTTATCCAATAAATTATTTTGAAGATAAATTATATTTAAATCAATACTTTAATCATTTGAGTTTATTTTCAAGACAGGCCTTGATTGAAATTCGATATTCCGTAAACTAAATATTTAAGTAACAAAATTATATAATTTTATATAATTGAATACAATAATATATAATTGCAACTTAAAATGATAAAATGATCCAGAGAAATACTTTGAAAAGTTTTTTTTTTCTTTTTTTCGGATAAAATAAATATTGTAATTTTATTTAAAATCAAAGAAACTCGAAATTAAACTTAATTGTGGAGGGCAAAAATTAGGTGTCAACAGTACCATCCAATCGTACATGGACTAGAAAGTTGAACATCACATTATGTCCAACATATGACTCATTGCCCCAAGTTGTACCTTGACCATACGATCCATATGGTCTTAACCGTACCCAAGACAGATACATAAGGACCGACACTATACAACATACGACTTCTCACCACAACTCGTACCCTATCCTTATAGCTCTTAGTGAGCCACTCATACTTAGAGCCAAGTCAAGTTACTAAGTTTCAGATTAAATGAAGGACCAATCCAATGACTCATCACCAACCATACGAACCATACCTGCCAAGTCATAACTATATCAGAAATTCAACCACCACTCACTAGACACCTTACGAGTTGGGTCACCTGACCCGTACCCAGGCCATACGACTAATATGGTAAGTCGTGTGATGATCAAAAAGCTCAAGACTAGAGAAATTTGCAAGGATCGAAACCCAAGGTATTTTAACTCTCCCTCACTTAGATCATTCGTCCCTGAATGATAGAACAAGGTAGTACAAGCATGATTTACACCCTTCGACGTCTCTACTCTTACCTTTAAGACAAAAAACAAAAATGCAAGAAAATTAATCTTTTCTTTAACTAAGTTAGAAAACAAAGGTGTTATGAAGAACACATATCTTCTGCACGAATTTTTGGAGCAGAAAACAAGAACAGATACTTGGACTTCATGTCCTCTTCAGCTTCCCAAGTAGCCTCTTCCATCTGGTGGTTCCTCCATACAACCTTTACTGAGGGCATTGGTCCGTAACCGACGAACCTGACGATCCAAGATCTCAACCAGGATCTTCTCATACGACAGGGAATCCAAATAGCAATATCCTTGATGGGTACTATTTTGCCTTTTTTTGGTTTTGAAGGATTGAAAAACATTGATTTTGACTCTTTAGACTATTTCAAAACTTTAAAGAAAATTTCGAAACAATCTAAGAAATTACAGAGTCGCCACTTAATTTATTTGAAAAGAAATTAAGAAAACTTTTAAGGAAAATCCTAAGTCTTAAAACAGAAAAAATACTTAGGTTCTTAAGAAAATTTCGGGAAAGAGGTTCTTATTAACATCTTAGGAAGGTTTTTAAGGCACATAAAATGTCCGCTAACTTGCGGTTATCCGGACTATTTGAAAACCACCTTTGACTAACTTTGAAAAAGAGAAGTTGATTTTTGAAAAGAAAGTGATTTTTTGAAAATACTTGTATAAAATAAATTTTGACGACTTAGTAGGAAATTTAACTAAGTCTAAGCAAATTAATAGCAACTAGAACGTCAAAAGGGAAGGGGGAGACTAGAAGACTTAGGCCATGAGACCCAAATCAATAAACTTGTCCTAATCTAATTTGGGTTTTTGGCCCATCATCACCTATCCTAATCTAAATAATGGGCATTGTGCCCGTAACCTGCTTCACCTGTATTAATTTACAACTTTGGCTTCGAGACCCAAATGAATGAACAAATAGATAAATAAATAAATAAATAATAAGAGAATAGTAAATATCGAGACTTTTCAAATCTCTTAGCGATCTCATCAAGGAGTTTTGACCCATTTTCCTTATTCTTGCATTTTCTTGCACCCGCACGCCATATAGCCGACCTTGGGTTTAAATTTCGAACTTAACTTGAAGAGGTGGACCTCATTGGCCCATTACGAAATGTAAGAGGAGAGGATTCTATTTGGACTCGAGATATTTTTTGCATGCAAAGAAAGATAAAGAAATTAATATACATTCAAGGCATAAAAGTTACATATTTCAAAGCAAAAGAAAATATCAAGAACCAATTTTTGAATGACAATGATAAGCACACTTGCACACGTATAACAAGAATTAGAGTCAACAGATAAAATGCAAAGCAAAAACCCCACTTATATGCCTCATGATTTATATTCATATTAAGAATGAACAAAGGGTAAAGGAAGAAGACCATATTCAATGAATTAATGCGAGAAGAAACAACGTAAGCTTGCGAAAGTAAAGAGATGAGGCAATAAGAAAAATAACCATGACTTCTAAAATTGAACAAACATAGACACTAATCCATATATCAAAAGAAAATAAAGGCTGACTTTTCAAGAAAGGGAATATTTAAATTTCAATTAAGGTGATATTAACAAAGATTCATACATCTAAATTACAACCATTTTAGGGAAAAACGTGTAACAATCTATGGTTTATATTTCTAATACATCGTTGATTCTCTTTTAATATTATGAATAAAAGAGAGACATGAATCCAATCTCTGCACACACAAAGAGCACATATAACAACCCGGAGTAAGAAATTTAGAATAAAAGTTTAGTATCTCTAAAAGTGAAATATCATTCAATAATCATACTATGCATGACTCAAAAATATATAAATAATTCTATTTAGCCACAAAAGTCTAAACTTCCTCATCATTTTGACAAGACAACATGTGAACAAAAGATAAATAAACGTCTTGGATGAAAAATAAGCTAGCACTTCATCTCTTATATGAGAATTTTAAAATTCATTAAAATAATTAGCAACTAAATGACAGATTCTTAACTTAACCAATTACTATTTTTATTAAGGCAAAACAAACAATAGTAACTACTTTTTCAACATAAAAAAATAACTTTACATAATAAAAACAAACATATCCACCAACAATGAATTTAACCAAGGCATAAGTACGTCTTTAGAGCAAAGATCAAAACTTTATACATAATAATCAAAGAATAAAGTCAAAAGGCAAAACGATCAATATTAACTATTCTTTTCAACATAAAGGAAACAACTTTACATGCTAAAAACAAACATATCCACCAACAACAAGTTTAAACAAGACACGAGCACATTTTTTAAGCAAAGATTGAAACTTTATCCGTAATAATCAAAGAATGAAGCAAAAAAAATACGTTCAATATTGTTAGCTCATTTTTTATACCATGAACGTGAAAATAACCATAATATTGATACCACAACGTCCTATGGCCTTCAAGGCCGTCTACTCAAACAATCCCAGCAAACACAATTACAACTACGAAATACGAAGAAGAAGGAGATAAAGAAGAAAACAGTAATAAAACTAAAAAGGAAAAGGTCTGTTTACCTTTTTTGGGGCAGCAAAATGGGACTTCAAGCTTTCTTTGGAGTCTTGATCACAACCAAAAAGTAATCTTTCGAGAACCCCGATTAGACTACCGCTTAAAAATTTTTACTAAAGAAATGAAATCTCACTATTTTCTCAAAAGTTTTTCCCATTCTTTCAGACTTTTTTTTTTCTCTTTTTTCCACTTCTCTCTACCGAATTAGTGGTAGTATTTATAGAAAAGGATAAGGATCCAATTCTATTAATCCACCAATGTGGGAGAGAGTATGTAGGGGTATTTTTGAAATTTTAAAAATTAAAAATAAAGTGAGGTGGAAGAGAAGGTGGGGGAAATTGTACAATGTAGTATACTTTTTGAATTTCAAAATTGAAAAAGGACAAGGTTGAGGAGAATTGTACAATGTAGTACAATTTTTGAATTTCAAAATTAGAAAAAGACAATGTTGAGGGGGGGATTGTACAATGTAGTACAATTTTTAAATTTAAAATTGAAAAAAGGACAAGGTTGAGGGGGGATTGTACAATATAGGACAATTTTTGAATTTCAAAATTTGAATTTGAAAAAAGGATAAGGTTGAGGGGAATTGTACAATGCAGTTTAATTTTTGAATTTCAAAACTGAAAAAGGACAAGGTTGGGAGGGGGGGGGGGGGATTGTACAATGTAGTATAATTTTTGAATTTTGGGATTTGAATTTGATTTTGGTGGGAATTGGGTAGAAATTATGAGAATTTTTGGAAATTTAGAGTTATTTAAGATATAACCCCAATTGGGATTTAAAATTTAGCCAAATTTATTTAACTTTGACCAAATTGAAAATCAATTGGCCGACTGCATTGCAATTATGCCCAAATCTAATAGATTGACCAAATTACATTAAAATTCAATACGAATTAATACTTCCTTTAATCCCGAGCTTCTTGATTCAATAAAATAAAATAAATATTTCTCCAAACAAATTAATTTTTGAGAACAAATTTTATTTAATCAAGACTTTATCCGTTTAGATTAATTTTCAAGCTTAATCAGTAAAAGTTCAATTTTGATAAAAAAAATGTTCATTTAAGTAACAAAATTTATACAATTTCGCATATGTAAATACAAAAATGTATAAACGTCAATTAAATGACAATATTAACCCAAATAAATATTTTAGAGTGCATTTATCCGGATGAAATAAATATTTTAATTTTGTTAAAAATTGAAGAAACTCAGGGTTAAATTTAGTCGTGGAGGGCAAAAATTAGGTGTTAACAGGCACAACTTGCGACGGATCACCAATACATTTTCTCAACATAGAAATATGGAATACCGGGTGAATGCAGCTCAAACTAGAAGGCAACTCCAACTCATAGGCAATATTGCCAATCCTCCTCAAAATCACATAAGAACCCACATATCGGGGACTGAGCTTCCCCTTCTTTCCAAACCGTATCACTCCCTTCATGGGAGACACCTTCAGGAATACCCTATCTCCTACCTCAAACTCCAAATCCCTACACCTCACGTCCGTAGAGGAATTTTGATGACTTTGGTCAGCCTTAATCCTATCCCGAATTACCTTCACCTTTTCCATAGCTTAGTGAACCAAATTCGGGCAAAACATATCTGCTTCACCGACCTTGAACCACCTAATAGCAAACCTACACCTCCTACCATACAACGCTTCAAATGGAGCCATCCCAATGCTAGAGTGATAGCTATTGTTGTAACCAAACTCCACAAGAGGTAAGTACTCAACCCAACTACCACCATAGTCAATCACACAAGCTCGAAACATATCCTCCAATGTCTAAATTGTCCTTTCTGCTTGCCCATCTGACTGCGGATGAAAAACAGTACTCAAACTCACCTTAGTTCCCAACCCTTTCTGAAATAACCTCCAAAAGTGAGATAAAAACTGCGTACCATGGTTAGAGATAATAAAAATAGGTACCCCATGCAACTTGAAAATCTTTTGGAGGTACAACCTTGCATAATCTTCAGCCGAGAAGTTAGTCCTTATTGGCAAAAAATGAGCCGACTTTGTCATCCTATCCACAATGAACCAAACCGGATCAAATTGATTCTGAGACCGAGGAAGGCCGGTAACGAAATCCATGTTGATTACTTCTCACTTCCACTTTGGAAACTCTATCTCTTGATACAATCCTTCGAGCCTCATGTGCTCAACTTTTACTTGTTGAAACACCATGTATTTGGCCACAAAGTTAGCCACACTCCTCTTCATATTATAACACCAATTCATTTTCCTTGAGATCATAATACATTTTCATCGTACCAGGATGAACAACATAGCGCGACTCATGCACCTCAACCAAGATCTTTTCTATGAACCATCTATATCATGGACACATAACCTTCCTTGGTACCAAAAGGTACGATCACCACTAATCTCGAAGGCCATTACCTTCTGCCCACCTACATTACCCTTGATCTTTATCAGGATAGAAGTTTCTCCTTGATTTCAACACCAAGAGATGACCGTACCACTTTCTGTACAAGCACACCACCATCTTCAGAGTCCAAAAAGCAAACTTTGAGATTAGCAAAATAGTAAATATCTTTCACTAATTCTCATTTATCCTTTTCCACATGATATAGACTCCCTATGAATAGCCTTCTAAGAGCATCAAAAACCACGTTAGCTTTACTCGGGTGGTAGTGAAAACTCATGTCATAATCCTTAAGAAGCTCAAGCCATCTTCTTTGCCTGAGGTTAAGCTCTTTCTAGGTAAACACATACTGTAGACGCTTATGATCAGAGAAGATATCCACATGCACTCCATATAAATAGTGATGCAAGATTTTCAACGCAAACACCACAACTAACAATTCCAAGTCATGAGTCGGATAGTTCCTCTTATGCACCTTTAATAGTCTGAAAACATAAGTTATCCCCCTTTCTATGCTGCATTAGAACACAACCAAGTCCCACATGGGACGCATCATAGTAGACCAAAAACCCATCAATGCCTTCAGGAAAGTCAAAACTGGAGCCAAAGTTAGCTTATCCTTCAGCTTCTTGAAACTCCCCTCACAAGCATCGGATCACAAGAACTTTACTTTTTTCTGAGTCAACTTAGTCAACGGGGTAGCTATGGTAGAAAAACTCTCCACAAACCTCCTATAGTAGCCAACTAAACCCAAGAAGCTCCGAATATCGGTCGAAGTCATGGACTAGGCCATTTTTTTACCACTGCAACTTTCTGTGGATCCACCAAGATCCCTTCACTAGAAATAATATTACCCAAAAAAGTGACAACGTTCAACCAGAATTCATATTTCGAGAACTTGGCATTCAACAATGGCTACTTTAAGGTCTACAACACAATGTGGAGATGATCAACATTATCCACCTCTCTTTGAGTACACCAGGATGTCATTAATGAACATAATGACAAACAGACCAAGAAGACCGGGATAGAATACAAAGGACCCTCTGAGTTAGAATCTTTAACAAGGACTAGATGATAGAGACATCGCTTGGAGATCAATCTCCAAGCTCTAATATATGATATGAACTTCCCCTTAGGAGCTAGGGAACCACCCTCTCACTTAATGACCGGCTTGTTAGGGAACTTAAAGTCAACCTTACGTGTTCGACAGTCTAGGGAGGCATAGCACGAGTGCAACCAATCCATCCCTAGTATGACATCAAAATCCACCATATCTAACTCAAATAGATCTACCACAGTTTCTTTACTACTAACAGATACCACACCCCCTATAGACTCTTCTATCAATCACAGGGTCACCTACAAGGGTAGAAATATAAAAAGAGTCGAAAGACACTTCGGACCAAAACTAAAATACAAGGCTACAAATGGGGTCACATAAGAGAGAGCGGAGCCTAGATCAAGTAAATAGTACACATCACTAGAAAATAGTTTCAACGTATCAGTCACGACATCAGGCGATGCCTCAGACTCCTGTCGAGTAGTGAGAGCATAAAGGTAGTTTTGACCAGTTCCAAAACCAGATGGTGCACCCCTTGGTACCAGAGCTGATGATAAGCAACTGGAACCTTGTTCACCTCCGAAGCAACCTTGGCCATTGAAAAGTTCTTAATTATGTGCCCTGGATGACCACAGTTAAAGCATTTATCCCTTTCTTCTTCATAGAAACCCTGATGTAATATACCACAAAACCAGTAGGAAGGATACGATGGAGTTGACTAAGACCCACTAGCCTGTGCCCTGAAGTTGTTCCCATCTTAGAAATGCCTGTCAACCGACGACTTTAGGCAGGGAGAACTATCCATCGAGTAAGACCCAGAGTTGCCTCACTTATTCTTGGGCCACCTTTCACCAACCCTGCCACTCTGCTGTTTTCCATCACCCTACTCAGAGTACCTAAATTTCTTGCCTTCCCTCTCCTCTATCTCAACCTACTTTTTCTTCTCTTTCTCTACCTGCTGCATGTACACAATCAACTTTGAGATATCCATGTCCTTGATCAATACAACAACCTTATTCTCTAATATCAAGTCTCTGGACAACCTGAAAGCAAACTTTCTTATTCTAACTCTCATGCTAGAAACCATCTTATGAGCATACCGAGATAAATGGTGAAACTTCAAGGCATACTCCTTGACAGACATCTTACCTTGATTCAAATTAACAAACTCTTCTGTCTTTTCCTCCCTCAACTCCTGAGAAAAAAAATGGTCTAGGAAAGCATTGGAGAAATCTTCCTAAAGAACTAATTTAGCTTCGTCACCCCTTAACTAATCCTATTTTTTATACTACTGGTATGCTACATCTTTCAGCTGATAGATGGAAAACTCCATGCCCTCCATATTAGTGGCATGCATAACTTGAAAAATCTTTTCTATCTCATCTAGATAACCCTGAGGATCCTCCTCAACCTTAACACTAGTAAAGGTCGGAGGGTTCAATCTTATAAATTGGCCAACCTCTATGGCCTCAAAAGATGGAGTAATAGGAACACCACATTCAGACTGTGAAGCTACCAACTGTGCCAGCATATGAATCAACTGACAAAACTCAGTATTCATCACATCAGCCTGAGGAGCTCGAGGAGAAATAGAGGGAACCAGTGGAACTCTAGGACAATCAGGAACTGGACCCCTAGATAGGGTTTGAACCCCATAATTAGAATGGGTCCCATCAGCATTATCCATAGGTGGGACAAAAGAGTTTTCATGAGCATTAAATCATCGAGGAGGCATAATCTGGAAAGAGAACAAATAGAAAATAGAAGAGAATTCATGACCTTAGATTCTACAACTTGAAAATAGAACACAAGAAATAAAAACATTTCTAAATGCCTCGTAGCCTCTCCCTTATGATTGTGGTGTGCTATACATACTTAAAATAGACTTTTCTCGACAAGGCTTTGTGGACTCCCAGGTGACCGTGAACCTAGGGCTATGATACAAATCTGACATGATCTGAACTAGGGCTTAGTCGTATTGGGTACCTCAAGCCCAACCGGGATTGAAGACCACCCCCAACACCCAGCCATAACTGCCATGTATTCTATGTCGGATAAATTCTAAATATATAATAAGATAGAATAATTATAAATTAAATACATTAATTAAGTCTATAAATCTATCCAACCGGTGTCAGTCTAATACCATCACAATGCCAAGGCTGACACCAATACCGACACCGCCCATGCCTAAAGTAGTCACACAAAGTCTCTATCCAAAATCAAAACAACATTCGATCAAGACAAGCCCCCGACCATAGACAAAAAGCAAAGTCTAGAAAATAACAAAAGTATGTAGAGAAGTCCATAACATGAAATGGAGTCTTCCGGATATAGAAGCTCATCACTTTAATCTAACACCTAGCTGTCCCCGAGTCTAAATAAATGAACAAGAGTAGTAGTATGGCTGGTTCCTGCATTGCGTAGGGATACAACGCCCGAAGATGGGTTAGCGGGTAAACTCTAATATGTACTCAGGAGTAAGGATAAAATAATGCCAACATTTAAAACCAAGTAAATATCCAAATGCAATCATATTCATACATACATATATATATATACACACACACATTATGCCGGGAAAGAAAATCGAGTTTAACATGCATTTAAAATCTTTAACTTGGTATTGTGTAGCTTTGCCATCCTGAATCCACCCATGGGCTATATGGGTTCAGCTTTCCTTGCTGAAAGTGCCCTGCCGTGTACTAGCCACATAAGCCAGAGAAAAACCTGAGATGACTAGTACATCTCCCAAGATATAAGTGTAACATAATGCACCCAGTCACTAAGACCCAACTCATATCGTCAAATGTGAGTTTCCAATTTTGTCCTCCTGGGACCATCACCTTCCACGGCTTTTCTAACACACCCCTCTTTAAGCCCATATTAAAACCATTCACACACAACAAACCGATTACAAAAGAGTCTTATTTATTAGGATTTAATCATCGATATCATCATACCAATACTAGAGCTTGCAAGTCTATCCATATATGCCATACCAAAGCAATTAAACTAATGTGACCCCCAAGTTTCCAATTATACCAAAACCATGGTCACCAAGACCTTTTCAATCCATTTAAAACCAAACCAAACCATTTCATAATCCATTACCATTTATGCAAAGAATTAATTTAAAGTAAGTAGTCAACCAAACGGCTTTGGGGACTCTATTGTGCCCCTAGTACAAATTCCCAAAAATTTCTTATAACTATTGACCAACTAGATGGCAAAACATTCACTTTGGCATTTTAACAAATATGTTGAGGGCATATTATTTCCAAAACCAAAACCAAGTAATAATTAACCATTCCCACGCAACTACATGTTCACAACCATAAATATAGCATGAAAACCACAATTAAAACATGGGAAAAAATCAACCAAGAACAACCAAAACCCCCAACATATAATTCAAAACCCAAAACAATATCATAATTATGCCATGAAAGCCATTAATTTAAAACATGATTTTTGTTGAACTAACAATGAGGGAGGAGTAACATGCCTCAGACAATAAGAAATACGGAGAGAAACCACCCTTTAGGGCCTTAATTGCTTAACTTGAAGAAAACCCTAGCCTTTCTTTAGCCAAGAGCTTGAGAGAGATTTGAGAGTGTTTAGAGAGTTTTTAATTGTGAATAATAAGTTAAGGAAGCCCTAAAACTTTTTTTAAGTCGTAGGGTCAAAATAAGTTATCAAGGAAAATGTCCAGAATACCCCCAACTTAAACTGTAAAAATTCCAGATAGGTACGATTTGGACCTCTCACTCGTATCCATATCATACGAATGGTACCATCCAATCATGCCCAGAATAGAAAGTTGGAAACCACATTCTGTCCAACATACGACTAATTTCCCCAAGCTGTACCTTGACCATACGACCCATGTGGTCTTAATCGTACCCAAGACAGAATCCATAGGGATCAACACTGGATAATATACGACTTCTCACCATGACTCGTATCTTATCATTACAGCTCTTAGTGAGACACTCATACTTAGAGCCAAGTCAAGTTACTAAGTTTTAAATTAAGTGAAAGACCAACCCAATGACCCATACCTGCCAAGTCTTAACCATATTAGAAACTCAACCATCACTCACTGGACACCTTACAAATTGGGTCACTGACCTGTACCCACACCATACAACTAGTATGGTGAGTCGTATGATGATTAGAAATCTCAAGACTCGAGAAATTTGTAAGGACCAAAACCCAGGGTATTTCAAGAAAGAAGCATTAAAAATAGACCTTTGATAATAGGAGAAATTGAAAATGCTTTTATTGATTCATCCAACAAAAGTTTTACACAAAAAAAATCTCCCTCGATCACTTTTGTAAGTTAATTCTCATTCTCAAGTAAGAAAAAATAAAACACACAACTGCAAAATAACTCAAAATACAATTTGTATAATTAACTTATTTGAAAAGAATAAGGAATTAAGGGATTGAATTGCTGATGATGAGTTTGTTAACTTGGGTAGAGCAGCTGGGGGTGGGAGAAATTCCTAGACAAAAATTTCTCCATCTAACACTATCCAAGCCATTCTCAATCCCCAACTCAAATGAACATCAAAGTGATAATGCATCAATTGTAGTTTTGATTATGGAGACCAACAATTTCTTTCTCAAACATGACTATAATCAGTTAATTCTTAATTTCTTATAACATTCAACAATTGTTGATCAAGAAAATAAGCAAAATCCAAACTACAATTCCAAACTCAAGATCTCAAATCCTCCCAATTGCAAGCACAACCAAATCAATCCCAATTGCAAGCACAACCAAATCAACTAGTAATGTAAGCAAATAATACCTGAATTCTTTAAAATTACTATCCATTTATTAAAATCAGGACATGCAAAAAAGATGAAGCAATACGGATGACAAGATCGAAGGACATGCAAATGATTTAGTCCTTAGTATACAAAAATCATCTTCCAATGACATACATCAAAGATTGGATAGAAATTAAAGATGAACCAGAAGACTGACTATCTATTAATGAGATGGAGCAAAAATTATTACCAGTTGAGCGCAACTAGCCAACAACAATAACTTTGACCTTCAATCTTGTCAACAACAACTTTGACCTTCAATCTTGTCAACAACAACAACAACATTTTGTCTTATAGAGTTTTGAATTTGAGCATCGTTTTGTGAATATTGAATTGTGAGTAGTGCGAAAGAGAGAGGCCGAGAGGTAATTTCACAACCGGAGTCGGGGCCCTGGCCGTAAAAAGTATCCCCAACTATGAAGGAGCACGCCTCTTTCTTTCTGGCAAGCATGTACAACATTTATACAATATAAAGAATTTGCAGAAAAACATACAAAATGGAACCATGGTCAATCTCATAGCACTTAAACCATTTGGAAAGAAATTTTGAATATTCAAAACATATGAAACCCGTCTGCGAAATCTCTAACATTACAAGATTCAACATATGTCTAAAACAAACCTGGGACAAGGCCCCCAATCAGACCATGAATCAAAAAAATGACAATGTTTATATAAGCCCGGCCTTTCATAATAGAGAAGGCTCAACAATAACGAATCTTGTAACACCAATCTACTACTTAGCTGGACCTCGAGATTGTGTCTCAGATCTTAAAATATAGGGGGGTCAATACAGATGTACTGGTACACAGAGCAATCCAAAATAATGTACTTTTATAAATAACATAAGTGAGAGCATTTCATAAAATGTTATGCATGAAATAATTTAAAACACATAGGCAACATCAAATGATCATTCAAATAATTCTGTAGATGTAATACCATTCTTTATATTTCTTCTGAGATAGGTGGTACACCCTACAATTCTACAGTCCATAGGCTATACAAAATCTGCCCTTGACTCGGCGGCTAAGTCCCCAATCCAAGTTTTCCGCAAAGGTTGGAGTTTCTGTTCTGATACACCACAGGTCACTAGGCCAACGTATAATTCCTCTTTAGGAACATAATAAACCTGTATCGGCAAAACATAGTTTTGGGCAATGCGTTTTTTGAACTTGTGCCTTATTCGGGTAACCACCTAACTCTCATTAAGCCCAATTTTAACCTTTTCTAAACATGTATCGTTCTAAGCTCAAAATTTGAAAATCTAAATAAAAATCTACATTATGTTCTGTTCTGTGTTACCATGGCATTATCTGTATTGGTATCGTCATACCAAGACTCGTAAGTCATATTTCTCAGCCATACATTATAAAATTACAACTCTTTTCAAGCAAAACAATGTTTAGACCACCAAATCAATCAAACAATGCAAGAAAGTTCTCGTTTTCAAAACATATTTCAAACTATAAAAAGATTCCCTCTTTTTAACATTTCATCAAACATCTGGTGGTCAAATATTTTGTGACAAATCATGAAACTCTTTATGTAATACCCCGAAAAATCCAAACCAATATTAGAGCCATGTACCAAGCTCATGCATAGTACATCATGGTTATTTTATAGTTTTATAAGTAATTTAGATGTATATTAAGGCTTCAAATAACTCCCAGCTATCAGACGAATCAAAACATTCCTTACCGATTGAATTCTTGAGAAGGATATTGGTATAGTCAACTTCAAATGAGCATATCTCTCATTATACTTGGTATTTTTGATTTCATGATCTATCAACAGATATATAATTGAATTATCTTTCCAACAATACTAATTTCACCTAAATCCGATATCGGAGCAAAGAGTTATTCCTATTTTACTCTAGCATGTCAGGTTGGAAATAGAGTGACGACATTCGTGGTAGCTTACCACATTTGTGATGCCCTACCACGAAGGTCGCCAGCCTTAGGCAGAAACCAGCTCTTAAGTGACGATATTCGAGGTAGCTTACCACATTTGTGACTCTCTATCACGAAGTTCGTTAGCCTTAGGCAGAATCCAGCTCCCGTGTGACGACATTCGTGGTAGCTTACCACATTTGTGACACCCTACCACGAAGGTCGTCAGACTTAGGCAGAAACCATCAATTCCAACTTCTGTGTGATGACATTTTTGATGGCTTACCACATTTTTTATGCCTTGTCACAAATGTCGTCGACTATTATTTTAAGCAATTGGGAATTTATTTCATAAGGGTATTTTGGTCTTTTCCCTTTACTTCCCATGACTTATAACCCTCAAGGAACGTATTATCTTCCATTATATTTAGTTGAAACATCTTAAAAACCCTCTCTTATACTTTCAACCACAAGATTAGGGTTTCCTCTCAAGATCATCTCCTCAGGAACAAGAGCATTCTTTCCTAAAGGGGTTAAACCCTAGTCAAGAAAAATCAAGGGAAAGTCTAAGGAATTCTTTTTAAGATTCAATCACTAAGGTATGCGTAGTGTTCATCTATGGATCCAATCCGTTCATAAAGCTCAAGAACCATGTTTTAAATATTATTTTATCAACTTTTTGTGGTGATATGAGTATGTACATGTTGACGATTGTTGTTTAAGTTTCAATTGTCTAAAGGTGTTTTCATGGAATATATATGTTTGTTAATTAAAAACCATGAACTTTAGGTGGTTTAATATGGTGCAAGTATGAAACTCACCTATGCCTTAAAGAATGCATGCAAGGTGTTTGATAAAATGCTTAGGATGCTAGAAATTCATGTTTGTATGGTTCTATGATGTCTAAATGACAAGTCCATGTTATCTATGTACTTTAATATGAATCTCATGCTTTTCATGTGTTGCTATTGTGGTGGTTTGAAACATGTAAGATAATGGAGATATACAATATGTACACGAAACGTATCCATGCATTCCCTACAATGTTTAAGATGTTGAATAACTATGTGAAATATGATACCCCCTACTTATGATATTATGAATTATGGACTCAAATCTTGTGATCAAGGCATGTCATGTGTGTCAGTTTTCTTCTATCGAGTCCTGGGGGTATTTGTACCCGAAAAACATAGCTGCCTAGAGCCATATCATGTTGTCATGATAATCTCAGTCAAGCTATAATCTATAGAACTCAGTTAGTCATATGACTCAGGAAACCTCAGAAATCTCATGATCTCAGTTAACTCTCAGATAATAGTACTACTCCGTCAGTCAACGGAAGTTAGCTAATCTGTCCATGTATAGTCAGTTGAATTATATTTAGTCTCTTCAGATGGGATTAGAAGTTAGCACCGAGTGAACCCAAGGATGGGGATTCACCTACCAGTTTTAGGGTGTAATTCTTAGCAGTCATCCTTGTGTTCCAGAACTACGTAGCCAGCGTAGGTTAAGACATCTTAGCCTGCCAGATTAGGGTTGATGAGGTGGATTAACCTGTCAATATAGGGTCCCACCATTCTCACTTTGAGTACCTGCCAGATAAAGGTCACTCACAACTGTCCTTACCAGTGGCGCAGTATTGACACCCCTCCAGTCGGGGCAGAGATTGGACCCCAGCTTAGCCGTAATAGCATACATGGGGCATGCCAGTTAAACAACTACCTCCCATAGTTTCAGTATCAATCTCAGTAAAAGAACTCAGACAGTTCTTTAGATATCAGTATACCGGGACTGTTAGATACGGTCAAATTCAGTTATAGCACGAAACTCAGAGAGTTCAACCAGATTCAGGGTTGTCAGATACAGTCATCCATGATTATCAGAACTACAGTTCCATCCATGTATTAGCATAAAAATTTAGCCATTACGTACTCACGATCGTAAGTACTATGTATGTATGTTTGTACTCTTACGTTCATATCAGTCAGTTAGTAGTATTATTCATGCATGTAAACCTTTGCATTAACCTACCTCACTCGTATACTCAGTACTCCAGTTGTACTGACGCATTTGTGCTATGGTGCATTCTTTTCATGTTATATCATAGGTTCAGATTCACGAGTCCCAAACCAGCAGTAGCAGTCGCATTCAGCATACAGAGTTGCAGTGAGTCCTCTTCATTCGAGGACGACATTATTTGATTTATTCATTTATTTCTTCAGTTTAGTTTTATGGAGTTAGTTGGAGACATGTTCCTTCAACTCCTTATTTCAGAAAGTACTTAGAGGCTTTCGGATTTACGCTCAGATTTAGCTTTCAGATTCAGTTTTCAGTTGTTTTGGGTATTTTTTTTGCCTATATGGATGTTATATTATTTAAGTTGAACCTTATGGCCTATTGTGCATGTTTTCCGCATTATTATGTCATGAATTACAGTATACAGGCACAGATATCAGTCATGGGTTAGCTTGTGGTCCCTCAGGGTCATAAGCACCATGTAGAGTTACGGTTCAGAAAATCGGGGCGTTACACTTTAAGATCATCACCTCTCCTTTATATAAACAAGAAACACCCTATCTTCAATTCATAATTAAGATCAAGTCTTAAACAATAGTAAAGACATTTGTAACATGCTTCTCAGTATGAAATTGAATAATTCATAACATATAAAAACAAGGAGATTTATAACAAGAAAGGGATTATAATTCTTCTTGCTCTCAATTCAAATCCCAAACATCAAACCACATGCATATATATATATATATATATATATATATATATATATAAGGCCTCAAGACCAAGACATTATTGTCAAGAAGGATTCACAATGCATAATTGTAAATGTACATTCAAAACCCTTTTATAAATTCATGATTTTTCAACATTTAAACATAATTAAAACGATTTCACCACGCTCATATAGTTTAGGAAAACCCCACGTACCTTATGTTGTTTATTTTGAGGATTGAAACTCAAATCTTGACCCTTTTCTTGAAAACTTGAACTTAGAGAAAGACCCTAGTTTGATCTTGTTTTTGAGAGGAGAGGATTTGAGATGATGTAAAACTGATAAAAAGTTGATTAATAACACTTAAGGTGCAATTTAATTTATGGGAAAGGTTTTTGGAGTGAGAAAAAGACCAAAATACCCTTAAAGAAATCAAAGAAGTCACAGAATTTCATCAGTTGACTACCAAGGTTGATGGCCCATCACTCAAGTGATGGCTCGTCACCTAGGTGGTCACTTTTAGGATGGATTTTACCACTTACTGCCCTAGGATGACAACTAGGGCCGATGGGCCGTCACTTGATGGCTCATCAACTTGGTCGTCACCTAGTTGACAAGTCGTCAGCTCCATCGTCACTTTTTGGCAGCCAGACACTCCGAAGTAAAATGAGCATAACTTTCTACTACAATATCGGATTAAGGTCAAACCAGTTGCGTTGGAAAGAAGACTCGAAGGCCTTTCATTTGGTATATATTAGACCTTCTAAATCATTATATACAAGAAGTTATAGTCGATGAAAGTTGACCCAAGGTTAGACGTTCATCAAAACTTAATCGATAGAAGAGTTTTCAACTCGTTTTTGAGTTTGGGGATTTTTGTGACCTCAATTCATATTCAAAGGTATTCACACACTATAGAATTGATCATCACACATATATTAACAAAGAATCATTGGGTTCGGGTCTATACACGTAGAAAAGACGGTTCAAACTTTAGCCCAAAAGTGCAGGGTGTTACAGGCAAAGACGGCAAGACGTGAAGCGAAATAGTGAATAAACCGTAATAGTCTAAATACCCTACTGTGAATAATTGGTGTCTAAACTTGGGTGGACTTGGGCCAGTGGGTATGGGATAGGCGGATAATTGGTGTCTAAAATTTAACAGGCCACTAGCAGCTCAGTATATTCCAATTTTATTAGGTTATGGGGTGGCTCGATAAAAAAATTAATTAAACCGTAGCCAGAACCGAAAACCTAGTAACAAAAATAATAAACCCGACCTGATAATTAAAAAACCGATTCATTAACCTAATAAGAAAATTATCGGTTCGGGTAAACGATTTGAACCGAAATCTGCACAGCTCTAATAACATATGCATTTGTATTTTTACTATCACCCAGGGGTGCGTTAAGTTTGCAAATCAAATTAATAAATAGATGTATATTTTTACGTAATGTCATTAGAATTTTCCAAGGCTTTTAGCATATTTGATTGTTCGGTTGATTAAATAATAAAAATATATATTAAGTATAAAATATGTGTACTACATCAACGTACTAAAATATAGTCACATTGCTTTGATGAGCAACTATTTATTGGTCAGGCTATATTAATTAGTTAACAGTGTGACTTTTTAATTATTCAAAACTCAAAGAAAATACTTTTTAATATTGGCCAAATTTGGAGGTTTGGTCAAATCGACATTAAATCCTTCTTTAGTATAGCTACATTGCAATTCCATGTCCCTTAAGGAGGAGATTTCATGGGCTAATTACAAGAATTTTCTTTTTGATAATACCCGAAGGTGAATCTTAGTTTTCAAAACATTTTCAAAAGATTAAAAAAGTGCATTAAAGTTCAAGGGTGTAGCATATTAGAATGCCTTTCAAATGCTATTTTAAAAGGTAACAATGTTACCTTAACATGTTAGGTCTCATTTCCTCATTTTCTTGTCTTTGTTTAACAATTGAGTTTTAAAATGACATCATTTCAAGGTTCTTTTAGCAGTTTAAAAATAATATTTCAAGGCTTATTTGAGAAAATTAAGTGTGGGGTGACAAATAAGTTTTAAAATTAAAATTGGTGATAATTTTGACCAACTCAAGCTAAATTTGTTTTTATTAGTGAGTAAAGTAAATTGGGGTGTAAAATATAAATTTTTAAACTCTTTAAACTTTTCAAAAGTCCAAAATTCCAAATTTCAAAATTTTGAATTTCTCTCCTTTTCTTATCTTTCAATCTTTCTTTCTCTCTCCAAATTTCTTTCTTCCCATCTTCTTCTTCTTATTTTTTTCTCTCTCTAGATTTTCCTCTTCTTCCATCTTCTCTTCTTCTTTTTCTTTCTCTTTTCATTTCGTTCTTCTTTCTTTTTTAATCTTTACGGACTATTTTTAAAAAAAAAAATTGAGAAGTTTGAAAAGAAATTTTTTGATTTCTTTTTAAAATGAATAAAGAAATAATTCAACAAATTCAGCAATTACGAGAATTGCTTCAACAACTACCATAGTTGCTCTGTTGATACAACAACTTCAATACTTACTTAATTTCAGAAAAAAGATGTGGTTGGAGGAGAAGCCCACGAAAAAATGGTATTTATGATAAAAAGGGAGGTGGTAGTGTCGGTTGTGACGCCGAATGAGAAGATGACATTTGTTGCGGTCTTGATAGCGACGGTGGTGGAGGAGAAAGAAGAAAAATAGGCGATAGTTATGTAGAGTGAGGAAATAATGGTGAATTTAGAAGGGGTGACAATAATAGTGATAGTGATAGTGGAGGAAGAGGAGGTGGCGGCATTGACGGGTGTTGAGGAGGAATGATGGTGGTGTAGAGATCTTTGTGTAAATATGATATAGAAATCTTTGTGTAAATAATAAACTTGATGGTTTTAAAATTAGTGTCATTAATTCTAATCTTAAAATTGTCATCTCTATTCAATATTTAAGACCTGTATCACCCTTTTTTAATTTCGAAACTTTCTTTTCATCCTTAATTAATTTGCGTGGCTTATTTGGTAATTAAGAAGAATTATAGTAGAAAAACAAAAACGGTCATCAAAGTGAGTACTAAATTACTAGGCAAACACAAACCTTACTTGTCGTACTAAGAATTGTTTTGCTTTCCTTTTCTTTCCGAATGTCATTAAAGACGATATACTACTGTACTTTAATAGTTTTTTTTTTTTTATCATTATGATACTATCCATTATTTAACTATTTATTCACTTCATTAAATATCTACATCGCAAATTTTGCATACACCACTGACTGGCAACGGGCAGAATATCAAGATTTCCTTTTGAAAAGGAAAACGATATCATTTCCATCTTAAATTATATTCGAAAAGTCGTATACATACATAAACTATTAGAGTGACCTAATACACACCTAAACTATAAAAAAAGTGGAACTATTTATCCCTTGAAATGTCATAACCAGATTTTATCTTGAATGTGTATACATGCACTGACACGTGTCAACCACACATTTTTTCACTTTTTTTTCTTTTTTCCTAAATTAATCACCAGCACACACACATACCCCTTTCCATCTCCACCACCTCTATCTATCTATCTATCTATCTAAAATATCATCTCCTTCAATCCTTCTTCTTTTAGTTAAAATCTAGCAAAGCCCATTTATTGATAAACAAACGAATTCGATCAGATCAAAGCAATCCGAATCCGACAAACAAAATCACTTCAATCTTTTCACTGTTTCACAATCTTCACCATTTTTTGTGAAATTCTAGAAACGCACAACCCAATTAGATAAAATTCAAGCAAATCATAACCCAGACCGTAAAATGCAAATACAGAACTCAATTCTTGAAAATTCAAGAAACCCACAACTCAATTCAATAAAATTCAACTAATTTACAATTCAATTCGTAAATGCAAGAAACCCATCACTCTACTTCATAAAATTCCATAAATTTAGAATTCAATTTGCAAAAATCGAGAAATCCACAACACAATTCAGTAAAATGCAAGAAACACAGAATCCAACTCGTGAAATTCAAGATACCCACAACTTACATAAATCCCTGAATCTTTAAGTGATATTACATAAAATTTCAACTATTTTGTTAATTACATTTTATCCCGATTTTTTGAAATGGTGATAAATATGTTATATGGTGATACATATAAAAAGTGATATATTTGAAACTAACAAGATATTTATTTAAGGAAATAATAGATTCTCTTTTATTTATTGTATTCTTTTATTTAAGGAAGGATATCTAATTTTTCTCCTTTTTTTTTAGATTTAATTTAGGTGTTTTAATTATTTTCTCTTTTTTCTTCTTTAATTATGAAAGACATATTTTTTTGGTCTTTCTTCGTCTTTAATTTTAGTTTGCTTTTTTTTTAGATTTAATTTTAATTATGTTTCAATTCTGCTTTTAGTCTTTTTTTAAAATATTATTACTTTTGTTTCTTACACTGACTACACAATTTTCTTTCATTAATAACATATGAATCACCTAATAATTGAAATAATAATTGTATCTACCATATGAATCACCATAATACCATATATATCACCCATTAATATCATATGAATCACCCAATAACTGAAATAAATAATTGTATCTGCCATATGAATCATCATAATACCATATATATGAATCATCCAATAATTGAAATAAATAATTGTATCTACCATATGAATCACCATAATACCATATATATCACTCATTAATATCATATGAATCACCCAATAATTAAAATAAATAATTGTATCTACCATATGAATCACCATAATACAATATGTATCACACATTAATTTCATATGTATCACCCGTTAAAATCATACAAAATGTATCTATCATATGAATCACCATAATACCCATAGAATAATGTCATATTTATGAATCAGCATTAAAAGAATAAACATGTATGAGTAACTAAATAAATTTATGTATGTATCAATAGTTTTTTTTTTTTTTAAATGGGAGAGATTTTAGGAGAGGAAAAAAAAAGTTGCATGCATTAATGGAGGAGAAAAAATCAGGAAGAAAGATGATTTAAGCATTACTGGTAGAGAAAAAATCAGGAAGGAAGATGATTTAATTATTGATAATTAGGGAGATATTTTAGGGAAGAAAATCTTAAATGAGTTAATGGTAGAGTAAAACTAGGATGTGGGGTTTTCTTAATATGTATCAAGAGTAAAGTTGAAAAATGGGATTTTATGTAAATTTTTAAAAAGTAAGGGATATTAGGTAATATAGTCTCTTAAGTATGGGATTTGTGTAATTTATCCTTTCAATTTTGTAAAATTCGAACAACCCACTATCCAACTTGTGAAATTCCAGATACCCATAATCCAATTTTGTAAAATTCGAAAAACCCACAATCTGATTTAAATTAAAATTGAGTAAATTTTGTCTAAATAATACCCAGATTCATAGAGAAATAACAATTATAAATTGGGCAGAACACATCAATTTCAATTTTATTCGTACAATTTTTTCCAACAAAACCAAAAGGACATAACAATAATAACAAATTTATTCCTATTTGTAATAATAAAGGAAAAAAATAAAAGGGTAAGTGAATTTGTGAATTCATTCATGAATTGACGGAGGTTGAGAGGAGGTAACGAATAAGAAATGGTGTTAAGGAAGAAATGAGAAAACAAGAAAGAAAGAAGACAGAGATGAAGAGTAAAAAAGAAAAAGGAAAAATAAATTAAAAGGCAAAGAAAGAAAATAAAAATTATATAAATATAAATCAAACACTAATTAAATATAATTGATTGATAAAATGCAATTGAATAATGACATATGTACGTTTTAATAAGAGTTTAATTTTCTTTTCTGCTTTTCACGCGCCTGTAGGAATGTGATATCACATTCTTTACCAGATCAGTTTGGAGGGGTAAATCGTTCCACGTTTTTATAGTTTAGGTTTGTATTAGGTCACTCCAATAGTTTAGGTGTGTCTTCGACTTTTCGAGTATAGTTTAAGGTGGAAATGATGCATTTTTCACTTTTAAAACGAATTTACAAGGCTTAGACCATCTGAAACTTGAACAAGATTTTATTTGAAGCGTTTATCAACATAAAAATTTGATATCTGTTATAAATGTATTTACATTAAGATCTATCAAGATTTAGTTGATATCTATCAGGATTTGAAGTATCTATCTTTTAGTCAGAAACTAGGAATATTTTTTCCTATAAATAGAGGGATTTTGTTCATTGTATTCTCAATCCTTAAGTATCAATAAGAATTACTCTCTCCTCTCTCTATTCTTGTACATTAAAATTGAATTTACACATTGAATCACTATTAGAATTTAAGGTTGTCGAGTATCCCGTACTGTATGAAATAAAAAAATTCATTCTGTTTGCCTACATTTTTTTTATAAATAGAACACGGAAGTTGATGTTTGGTGGAGAAGATCCAAAGTTTATCATATAAACTTATTAAGCAAATTTGTTATATAAACTTGTTATTATTACCCGTGTATTATATCTTGCACTTCTTTTTTTGCCTGGGCTTGCTAATACATTACATAGCTCTTTGATGTAGGCATCTGGTTTCGGTAACAATTTACATGTCCTAGCAGCTTCAACCTCTCAAGAATAAGACGGTGGATTCAAATCTCGTCGCACCAAAAAAGTAAGATATAAATATTGGGTTCAAGTCCCAATATTGATTTATGCCGAAGACGCTTTTATATGGATAACACGTTGAGTTTGAATCTCAATGCACCATATTGATGATATTATGATGGCTAAGGCAAAATAATGGGTATTTGGTGAAATGTGTCCCATTAAATATGCTCCATTCCTTGAATTGAATGTGGTAGCAATAAATCATATGTATGCCTCAATTTACTTTTGTAGTAGCTATCATAATTTGATACGCTTAAGGCATGATTATATTTCATTCTTGGGAATGAAAATTTCGATTATTATAAATACAGATCTATACCCTAGGATGAATGTGACTGTATATACACTTGAACATATTCTTTGTTGTGAAGATATCACAATTCACTTCTAAAAGAGGTAGAATAATTGGAAGATTGAATATCTTCAAGTTACTATGGTAAGAAACATGAATGTGAAAAGTTACCCAAGTATGATGAAATCACATGCCATAATAAACTAAGAATTTATTGTTTATTGATACAAAATTCATGTCACAGCAAACAAGAAGTTTACTAAAGTAAAAGACACATGTCATGGTAAACTTGGAGTTTACTAGTACAAATAAGTTGACATGAACGATTATGACATCCCAAAGATGTGCATACTGAGTATCAACATATATTGAAGAATTTGAAAATTCTTCATGAACTTTAATTTTGCTTGTTTCATGATACGTTGGTTGGAACAACTACTATTGGGATTGGATCCCTTAAAATATGAGAAATATAAAAGGTGAATATGGGTCCGTTCACCATTCATATAATATCTTGAAAAGATGCATTAATAAGATGATCACATGTACGTTCATTGTCAACCTGCAGTTTGACATTCATAAAGTTGCTTGTTCAATAAAATTGAGTTAAGAGCATAACTTTTAGATTGTGTAATCAAGACAATCTTGATGATGATGGTTTGACATTGAATGCCTTCGATAAAATCTAAACCATTATTAATGAGAACAAAACTTCATTTGTTGGTCTGAAATATGATATGTTGCATACAGTAGCATTTGTATGCATTAGACCAATAAATTATGATTATTTCTTTCCTCTCAATTGGTTCAAGATCATGAATCAACTATTCCATCTAATAGTTGATGTGCGGTATACGATTAATGAATATACCATGATGCACAAAGATGTATTCCTCAAAGAAGATGAAGGATATATGTTAGTTTTCCTAACATAAGGGGGAGATTATAAGTGGCTATGAAATATGTTAGGAATTATCATCAAATCTCCATTCAAAAGATAATTCAAGTCAAATGCCAGAAGCATTTGTTGACTTAAATTTAGTATCATATTTAAAGTGCTCCTATTTTGCATTCTTAAAGGACAAAATCTACGCATGCATGAAGTGTGGTAGACTAATCGGTTCCAAATGAAATAATCCTTGAAAAGAACAAAGAGCAAATAATCATAATAAGAAGGCAATGTGTTCTTAAAGAGCCTACGATATAACACTTCATGAAACCTTATGATAGGTTTAAGTACCTGAAAATAATGAAGTGATGAGATCTCAAAATATTATGTCATATTGCGAACCGATACAAAATGAGAAATTGTCGATGATATTTTTGATACAATATTGGCGTAATATTATGAGAGATTATGATGATCTGAATTCTACGTTAATTTAAGCATGCTGAAGTAGAAACATTTATCAAGTGACATGAAAGGATGCATCTTGGTAAGCATAACATTTATTTGATTTACAGTCCAGGCACTTGAAGATGTCACACATATTGATATTGTCGCTTGACAAAAATCCATATGAAAATCACTAAAGGATTCAAAATGCCTGAAGCATATAAAGTTCTAGGAAACTTGTTTATTATCCTTATAAGGAATAAATTGATGGTATGAATATTGTTGAAACTCTTGGAGAGTTTTCAAAAGTAATAGATTATCTGCTGAAATGAGAAATATACCGAATTAGATTGATTGTGAAGTATCATATCTTAGTGCAATTGATGCACTCATGTATCTTGCAAATACTATAAGGCCTGATATAGCCTTTTCAATCAATTTGTTAGCAAGGTATAATTCTGCTCCTACTAGGAGACATCAGAATGAGATAAAACACATGAGCTTGTTTTATTCTAAAGATTGTAGTCTTGATCTTATTGATATGCTAATGTTGGGTATTTAATTAATCCGCATAAATCTCGATCTCAAACAAGCTATGTGTTTTTATGTAGGATACTGCATATCTTGGAGATATACAAAGCAGTCTATCATAGTCACTTCATCGAATTATGCTGAGATAATAGCTATTCATGAAGCAAACCGAGAATGTGTATGGTTGAGGTCCATGATATATCTTATTTGAGAAAAATGTGACAATGTACCCACAATTTTATACAGAGATAATACAACATGCATAACATATCTTAATGGAGTATTCATAAAAGGAGATAGAACGAAGCACACTTCATCAAAGCTTTTCTACATATATGAGCTATAAAATAATGGTGATATTAACGTGCAACAGATTCGTTCAAGTGACAGTGTGACTGATGTATTCACCAAGTCTCCTTCAATTGCAACTTTCAAAAAGATAGTGCACAAGATCAGGATGCAAAGGTTCAAGGATGTTCTCATTAGGGGGAGTTAATACGTGTTGTACTCTTTTTTTCTTACGAGGTTTTGTCCCACTGGGATTTCCTTGTAAGATTTTTAATGAGGCAGCCTATATGCGTATTGTTAGAATGTGTACTCTTTTTCCTTCAATAAATTTTTTTGCCCACTAGATTTTTTCTAGTAAGATTTGAACGGGACATCTTATCTATCTAGACATTCAAGGGAGAGTGTTATAAATGTATTTACATTATAGTGAATGTCTATCAAGAATATAGATAAGATCTATCAAGATCTAGTTGATATCTACCAGGATTTAAAGTATCTGTCTTTTTAGTCAGAAACTAGGAATATTTTCTCCTATAAATAGAGGGGTTTTGTTCATTTATTCTCAATCTTTAAGTACCAATAAGAATTAATCTCTTCTCTCTTTATTCTTGTACTTCTTCTTTCTTTATATTTCATAAAAGTAAAATGTTAATATTTGGGTTGATTAAGCATAATTTCCCACATTATGACAAAAGGTACTTCTATACGAGTGAAACACAAGTACTTTGTCCAAGTCAACCATCAAGTTACTACATATCCTCGATCAACGGTCAAAGGATATCAAACAGTGTAATTAACAACTTCAACTGTATGGATGGAAAGCCCAAAAATTAGGAGGACCTGAGATGACCACACAAGTAAACGAGTCGATATTGTCTTTTTCACCCTACCACACTCCCAAGAGGATCAATAGTACTCCCATTTACCTTCAGCACGACTCAAACCCTCAACTTATCAATGGCGGAGGTGCTGATCACACTCCCAAGAGGATCAATAGTACTCCCATTTACCTTCAGCACGACTCAAACCCTCAACTTATCAATGGTGGAGGTGCTGATCAACCACTTGAACAAGCCTCAATTCTATTTTGCTATTGGCCTAACAAAATTGATAAAATTATCTCACAACAACATGATAGTTCATTGGCTCAGCCAGTCAGCTCAAGTCCAAATAGAAAATCAATAAGTGCTCCAATCGATAATCAAATAGGAGACTATCAATAGATATTGCATAATAAAATGGTCATGCCCTACTATAATACCCATTTTTCTTACTAAAGTCATAGTTCCTGTAATGCTCAAAGGTTCAAGACAAAGTAAAATTTCCATGCAACAGCAAAATCAACATATTGTTCTGTGAGGTTCAGTCATTGTTTCTCTTTTGCAAATATACATGCGAGATTATAAAGGAAACATTATACAGCTGCTAAATTTCTGAATTTTGTACTTCTCCATTTATACAAGACAGCCACTAGTCTACAACAATTCAGGGTATGGTACTAATGCTTAGTTTGTGAATAAATGAATGAGTAAATACATAGGCAAAACGAATGTCTAATTCACAAGTCCTTTACCCTGAGGATTAAGAATCCACAGTTACTTGACAGTAGCAGTCTGATTCTGATCTGCAACACTATTGTTGAACTTTCCACTAGGCACTCGCACTTTAAAACTACCATGTCTGGCGGGCTTTGGAACAAAAAGAGAATTCAGCTTTTTCTCCAAAGACTGAACAGTGTACTTTGCATATTTGGAACTTCCTTCTTGTTCAACCAGTGGCCCATAGTTCTGCATATAACTCCGATAAACAGGTACAATCGCCTGAATGATGAGCTGGCATGTTTTTTCTCTTAGTTCTTTGTCAAGTATGACCCAATTAGACTGCTTCTTATACATGTCATCAAAAGCTTCATTAAAAGCTTTTAATCTTTTCTTAACAAGATCACGAGCAGTGGCACGCCCACCAGAGAAGAGAATAAGACCTTCCCGGCTTAATAGAGCAGGAAGCTTAGCCCAGCTCTCTCTCAAGAAGACGGCAGAATAGTAATCCTTGTACTGTTCATGTTCTCTCAACCAAGAATCTCCCAAAAGAAAACCAAGCTTCGTGCCTTTCAGATGCTTGTAAAGATGCCAATGATTGTTCATCAAGAACACGTATGACAAGGTATTATCTTTGTATCCCTTGGACCATGTCTCTAAATTTTGCTGAACAGCTCTCATAATATTCAGAAGCTCATCAAAGAGTTGTCGTTCTTGAAATATTTCATGCTTCCAACTTCTTTCAATTACCAAAACTTGGGTGAGAATTGATTTATAATCATCTCCAAGCAGCTTATTGCAGTAGTCGGTGATAAAGAAGATAAGTTTCGGGACACTACCATCTGGAGGAGGTGGCACTTGCCTCTGCAATTCTACTTGAACTTGAAGTTCCCAAAAGAGTTCACTAGCCCCATCAATCACCCTCTTGATGAGATCCCTTGTCAACTTTTGGATTTCAGCACATGCAGCTCCACCAAAGAGCCGATTGAAATCCAACCGCAGCTTGTTTAAAGATGCAAAGATATCCAACAGTTTTAACATCTTAATTGGATCCTTCTTACTCTCTGTTACAGTTTTTCCAAACTGAAGGAATGCAAGAATACCCGCCTGGGCAGCTATTTTAGCGAAACAGCCCATCCACACATCTAATCCTAATCTTTCGAAGACATCATTACAGAGTTTATACTCGGCCTCTAAAAGATGTTTCACAGCAAACTCTAGATGCTTACCCCAATTAGCAATGTGTCCCTCTATGCTCTGCACGTCATTGAACTCGGAAACCGAAATCTCGAGGTAATCCAAATTAAGTGCCTGCAAACTTTCCCTGACATTAGAACTCCGTACCTCGACATAGATTGACACACACTTTTCAAGCCTTTTATTGGCAACCAATCTGGTAAGTACAGTCTGTAGCTTCTTTATAACAGATACAGGCAGAGGGGATGGAGCTATGGAGGGTTGATCACCTGGTAAATCCAAACTAGACATTGGCAATGGAACACTATTTTCAGTCAGTAACCGTCTATATTCATTTTCCAATCTACCCAATGCAACCTCAAGAAGTCCTCCGTCGAGACGACCCCCATCCTCCTCACTATGCAATTCCCTTAGAGAAGTCAACGCCTCCTTCAAACTACTAAGAAATTTGCCATCAGCAACACTATGGTCCTTTAGGTACTCCACAATATCCGCCAACCACTGAATTGCCATATCACAATTCTCACCCAAAAATCTAAACGCCTCTTTAAGCCTCTTGAGCACACCTAGGTACCCAGGGAGGTCAGATTCAGGATCAGACAACGATTTCTCAAGTCCATGAATGGCATCAAAAACCTTAAGAACAGCAGTAGCAGGCACCACGGCACGATTAATATGTCCAACAACAGCCCCAAGATCCTCTCTTTGAGCCCTAATTGGCCTAATTGCTGCCTCCAAAGAAGGCAATCTCTGGCTAATCTCAACTAATCTAGGTCCAGCTTTATCTAAAGATACACCTAAGGCTTTAGATTTCTCCAAATTAACCCTCAAAGATTTCCTAGCAGATATCAAGTTTTCAACACCTTTTTCCATCATAGTCATCATGAAATGAATCAAGAACTGCAAAAACCAATTGAAAACTAATACTCCAACATAAACCCCACTACTCAAAGAACAAAAATCAAGAAACCATATATATCCAATGTATACAAAAGAAACTCAAAGAACAAAAATCAATCTGGATTCTTGTAGAAGTGAACTTCCATTGTTTGCTCCAGCAAACTTTCAACAAAACAGAAGACAACCCAACAGAAATCACACAAATCTTGTTATAAAATCAAGAAAAGCAAAAGTCAATCAAACAAGAAAAAGATGTAAATGGTTTCCAAGAACTCACCGACCAATTGTCGGCAGGGCTAAATAAGGGGTTAAAAAGGCAACCTTGATGGAGACCCAGACCAGATATCAATCAAACTTGAATTGGATCAACTGGAAAATGTGTCAACTAAGAGTCTAAATGGAGAGAGCAGGAATGGAGAACCTAAAGCCAAAATTGGGAACTGGAAAAAAGATTGTGCTTTTTGAACTAGCAAGTGCCAACTGCTTGACAGCAAGTTGTGTCAATCTTGAATGTTACTGTGTCATTTATTTATGTCTCATATTTTGTTGCTGGAAAGAGAACAAAAAATACTCTTAACCTATTAAGAAAATAAAATTAGTACATGAACATAACTTTTCATTTTTATTTTTTAAAAATTAAATTAAAATTATAAATATGAGCAATTAAATTTCTTAAAACTCATCAGTTAAAAATATAAATAAGGCAAAAATGAAAGAATTTTGAACAATACTCTTAAAAATTGAATAATTAGGTCATTATGAACACTAAAAAATAACTCACAAAATATAAATGAGAAAGAACATCTCTTTTCAAATTAATAATGATTATATTTAAAATAAAGAGAGACTTAAATGTGACATTTATTAAAAAGATAATTTTTATTTTTTAAAAACCACATTCAATTCGACGATTTACAACTCTATTTAGAATATGAGTAATCTACATAGCTGATCAACTCAAAATCTCGACAGTACCAAAAACTTATGATTAGTATAATGTCTTAACATTTTAAAATAAAGCAAGAGTATTAGAATATGATCAGTCCACTACTCCCATCAATTTCAGTTCGTATTTCTCACAAGTAAAAACTTTTAACTGCAGTGAAGAATGAAAATTTGGATTGGAGCCAAATTGTTAAAATATTTTTCACCAAATTTTTCTTATACTCTTTTAGTTCATTTTTACTTGTTTATTTTTTTATTCACAGAAAGATTAAAAAGTAGTAAATAATAGTGATAATTTATCACATTACTTTTTGAATATAATAAATTTAATACTTTAAAAAATATATCAGATAATGTAACACTCCAAAAATCCAAGCTAATATTAGAATCATGTTCAAGTTAGTATAAAATCAAACCTCATGTTTTGATAGTTTGATATAAGGGTGACAACGAAACCGAAAAATTCCATTTCGATCCGATTAATCCGGTTCCGGTAGCGTTCTGGCACCAGTAATACAACGGTACCAGTTGCAATCGGTATACCGTACCGGACTAACCAAAAATTTCAATATTCCAATTCCGATTGATCAGTTCCGGTACGGCGACGACCGGATAATTTTTGACCGTTGTAATTTTTTCTTTTTGAGTTATTCACATTTGGCAGCATGTTATATTAATAAAATATAAGTTATACAAACTATAAAATATAAGTTATATAAATTATATAAGTTAATATATATATATATATATATATATATATATATATATATATAATTTAAATTAAAAAGGAAAAAACGTGACAGAAGTATAGAGTCCTTATTTGTCATACTTGGTTCAAATATTATATAAGTTAATATATATAATTTAAATTAAGCAAAAAAATGTGAACAGTGAACACGGATAGTCTTTTCGGTATAGGTCCGATGCCAGTCCGATTCGATTTCACATCGGTAACCAACGGATCAGTGTGGACCAACCAAAAATTTTAGTATTTTGGTTCCGACATAAAACACTGATAAGGCTGTGACGGTATCGATTTTGATTTCGATTAAATCGATTCGGCGGTACCGATTTTGGTTCGTTGCCACCCTTAGTTTGATAAGTGATTAGACATATATTAAGGCCCCAAATAGCTCCTAACTTATAGAGAAGTCAAAACATCTCTTAGCGATTAAATTCTTGTTAAGAATATAACTATAGTCAGCTTCAAACAATATAACTTTTGGAGTACTAAGAATTTTTGAGCTCAAGACCCACCATCAAATAGATAATTAAATTAGTTTTTCAACGATACCAATTTCTCCTTAATCAGATATCGTGGTGAAAAGTTATGGACAAATTACTGAAGCATTGTCAAAGCTGCCCAGTGATAATGACTCGTTTCAGACATAACAGTCGTCAGAAGGAGTCGTTATCATGGCAGTATGGGCTGAAATTTGGGTTCCTGACCACGACTCAAGTAACAACTCGAGGCCTAACATAACGAGTCATTACCAGAGTCATCGGGACTGCTTTCAGGATTTTTTAGATGGTTTATAAGGATTTTTTTTGTCTTTTCTCACTCTTTTATCTCCAAAACTACGTCGTTTAAGCTACTCTAAGAATGTATATAAAGCCTAAACAAATTCAAATCCTTCATTCTCAACACAACACATGAATTACTCAAGAAACATGCGATTTTTCACTCATCCAAAGCAAGAAATTAGGATTCTTTATCTCCAAGTTCAAATCCTCAAAACTTCAATTCAAGAATCAAAAGTAATCAGGTATGTGAGTATTCAATGAGGATCTCCTTTCATCCTCATACTTAAATTATGATTTTGTTTATGAATTTTATGATCTTCATAAACTAGGATTTTATCCAATTGTTACTCTAAGGTTAAATTCAATCCCCCATGATATAATTTTCACTCATAAACATGTTTTACTGATTATTCATGATTTCTTAGGCCCATATTATATCATTCATGCTAGTCTCATGTCCATGCATGATTTACATGATATTACTCCAAATATAAAGCATATGATCAAGCTAGGAATGATGTACCTATTTTTTAAGACTTCTCAATCCTCAAGTTTTGAATTTCAAGTCAAATATGAGTTTTTCCTAATTTCTTCAGTTTATTTTGTAATTAAATCATGAATATATTTTCCCATAAGAATAACATCCTCCTCTGTTCAAAATCATGAATTCCCTTATTATGACAAATTGTTAAGTTTTGGGCTTAAATTGTGAATTTTCTCTTAATGTCAGTTAATATTATCATGAATAAAGCTGGTGGGTTGTGGACACTCGATACCTAGGAATTCATGCATGTATCAACTGTAATGTTTTGAGTACTTTAGATTATGCATATATTGCTATTTTTAAGACTTTTAATATATACATACATACATACATACATACATACATACATACATACATACATATATATATATATATATATATATATAATATTATCGTTCAAGTGTGAGTGGCACTTGACACCGAGTGAACGCAAGGATAAAGGCTCACCCATCAGTTGAGGAATGAGACCTTTAGTAGAAGTCCCTAAGTTTTAGAATTACGATGCTACCGTAGGTTATGGGGGGTCATCCACCAGTAGAGGAATGACACCCTAGTCCTTCGGGACATCAATTTAGTGGATCTACACTTGCCAATTTTGGTACCCTTTGCAAGATACTAACATCCTTCCAACTGAGGTTACAGATTAGACCCTGATTTGCTTAAATTGGGGTATGTCGATTATTGTTAGCTCCCACAGTCCTCAATTTATGCTTCAATTTCAAATTATTCATGACCTTGTAATCAATTTATTCAGTATAGTATTCATTAATTACAAGTTTATTTACTTGGTCATTGCATCAGCTTATATTCCACTGTTTCATACCTCATATTCATACATGACCCTCAGTTTAGATTTACCTTCTCTTATACTATTAAGTTTAAGTAGGGGTGTCAAAATGAACCCAAATTGAGTTGAACTGCCCAACCCATCCAAAATTTAATTAATTAGATTCAAGATAACTTGTTATTGGATAAATCTCAACCCATTAAGTCCCAATTCATTTTCAAATTGCCCGTTTAATTAAAAATTTATTTTCTTAATGAAAATAGAAAAAAAAGTGATAATGTGCCCTTCCACTCTCAAATTACCCACCTCACCTCACCCCCATCTTACTCCAACCCCACCACAAACCAACTTACCCCGTCCCCATCCCCACCCCGCCTCCTTTAAATAAATTAAATTTATTTATTAAAAAGCTTTTTATAAATTTTCTTCTTGCCCCCACTCCACCTCATCCCTCCCCCCTCCCTACGCCGAACCTCCATCCCCACCCCTGCCTTAAAAAACTTTTTTAAAATATAAAAAATAAAAAACTTTTCTTATCTCACAATCAAAACCCTACCCTCCCTCCTTCCTCGTACCTCCTACCCCTCCACCAAAAAATATTTTTTTTAAAAATAATTTTTAAAAGTAAATAAGTAATTTCATTTTTTAAAAATAAATCTCAACCCCCATCTCCCATTACCCCCTGCACCCCCCTTATACGACAATACCCCATCCCCCTCTCATCCTCTCCCCAATCCACACTCTCTATCGATCCACCCAACTTTCCAACCCCATTCAATTTTTTTTCTTAAGTTGTGTTTACAAAGGATAAATATTAATATGTTAATATTTTTTAGACTAAGCGGATCAAATTGAGCAGGTCAAGACCTAACCCGATTTTTATCCATTTCAATCTAACCTATTTCAACATTAAGTGAATTTGTGTGGGTCATGACCCAACCCGATATCTAATTCAACCCATTTAATATTTTCAATCTCAATCCACCCCACCTATTTGACACCCTTAATTTTAAAACTATCACAACTTTTACGTACAACCATGTTTTAAATGCATATTTCAGAAAATGGTTTATGTCCTCAGTTTCAAAGCATATTTTAAGTATAGTGCATATCTCACATACTCAGTATATTTTAAAGATCTGATCACATACCTCTTCTACCTATATTTTTCATGTGATGTAGTATCAGGTGCTTACTCTCAGGATCATAGTCAGGGAGATCACAACATTCAGCTAGCAAGTGATGAGTTCTCTTATTTTGAGGACTTAAGTCAGTTGTAGTTCTAGTAGTATTACATTTTTGTATTCGTATGTATTGATTAGGGATAGTTGAGAATCATGTACCAACTACCTATAGTCAGTGTTAGTAGAGGCTTCCTAGATAGTCAGTTAGATTTATAGTAATTAGTTTCTCTTTCTTTTTAGAATACATATGTTGTAACTAAACTTCCTACTAGTAAATGTATCAAATCAGTTTATTCCATAATTATGCTTCTGCTCAATCAATTTAGCTTTTATATATGTGTTTAATCAGGTGCTCAAGCATCATGCCAATACCATAGGTTAGCTTGGGATCACTTGTGGTTCTAAGTATCATGTTATGACTAGGGAGTAATCTCAGATAGTGACAAACTTGGTATTACAGAACAAAATTCAAGTTTCCTAGGGTGTCTATAAAGCCGTGTCTATTAAAGTCTTGTGAAATGGTACAGAGACGTCTGTGCTTTTTATTGAGAGGTCACATGACATTTAAGAAATATTTTCTTTCTTTCATATCTCAGATTATACAGTAGAGATATTCTCTAATAAACTTATACAGATTCTTACATTGCTCCATTCATGCCAACTCTATCTTATTTTGAGGTAATAGAAACAATCAAACTTAAATTCCTTCTGATAAAGTTTTCTTAGATGATTTCCAAAGATAGTTATGAGATTGTACAGGGGCTTAAAAGGATCCCACCAGTGCCTTTAAGTTTAAAAGTTAGAAAGAGTTCATTCTTATTTATGAAAATCGTGGGCTTAGACAAAGTCAGATGTGCCCTCAGATCCCTTCTTAGAATCCTATGATCGCATGAACTAGAGTTAGGACCATGAACCTAGAAGTTTAGCAGCAGTAAAGTAGGGATAATTTTTATCTAAGTTGAGTAGATTATGTATCTATGGAGCCAGAAAGATATTACGTAGATTGTTTAATAGCACTTTGAGAGAGATTTACAAATTAGGGGGACTTAGAGTATATTAATGATTTTGTCAAGATAGAGATTAGGCAGTGACCACAATGATAGAGAAGCTTGTTAAGGTTGAGTATGTTCATAAAATTTTGAGTGGGTTAGTGTTTCATGATTCTTACTATGCATCATTATTTTATCCAGTAGTAGTAACTTAGTATAGTTCATTAAAAGTTTGGGATTATCCGTGGTAAGTGTTAGAATCTAAGTTTGATTTATGGATGATTAAGCTAATAGAAATATGAGTTTGAAATTCTAGAAGGAAAAAGGTTGAACTTTGATATTGTGATACTTCATAAGACTAAGTTAATAAGTGTTTAAGTTATTATATGATGACTATTGGGGCTATAGAAAGTTAAGAGTTCTATCTCAAAAAGAAGTACTAGTAGCGGGTTTTACACTTTAAAATATAGTCTTTCAAGAGGAGTTTATTATTTATATATATTTTATATCTCAGACTCTAGAGTAAAGTGATTGCAGTTCAGTTTAGAGTTTATTGCAAAAGTCCACAATCTTAGAATGATGGATTTAATCTAAGGGGGAGATAATCGAACAAGGAACCAAGTCAGATTTTCAAATTTTAGTAGTGATATAGTGAGTTTTAGAACAATAGTATGGGAGGACTATACCTGATCCATTGTTATCTCAGAATAAATTTTGTACTTCAATTATTATGATGTCTATTCATGCCTTACAAGTCAGCTCTATGATCATACCTTATATTCATGTACTTTATATAGAATCATGTACGCTCCTAGTTCCTAGTATAAGGATGAAACACCCTAGTTTCTGGACCTTAGATAATTTCCTGGAATTCTGATCTCTAGACCCAATATGACTCATGGGTACGAGCCATATGTTGGGGTATAGATGGTATATTTCGGTCGTGTACTGACCAGTGTTGGTTAGTGAAATGGATTTTGGTTACTGGAATGGATACGACTTAAGGGTATGAGTCGTATTGGTGGTTACAGATTGATTGGTTCCTTAACTTAATCTTAGACTTGGTTACTTCGGTTGGATCTGAGTACGAGTGAATCACCATAATTTGTAAGCGAGGGTACGAATGTACCAGGGACTCATGTGGTAGGTAGTGTCCAATCCTTCTGGTATTTTATTTTGCTAGGAATATGGGTCATGGATACAGATCGTATACTATGGTTACGACTTGGTTGGATAAGTCGTATACTGGATAGTGTTTGGTCCAAGGATGGAGGTTCAGTTTACGAGTGGTAGATACCGATCTTTTCATAGGGTATGACCCAATAGGTCAGTCGCATCCCTATGACGAGCTTTTGGTGCAACTTAAGTAGGAGTTTCTGTACATTTCTCCACTTATCCTAATAGGGTCCCCATGAATTCTAACCTACTTAGAAGGTTATTTACCCTATAATTCTATTCATTAACACTTAGAAACTCTTCCTAAACACTCCATAATTCTCTTAAAAACTTTTGGGCAAGGGGAGCTAGAGTTTCAACTAGGGGGTCATTTTGGGGCTTGTGTTGGTGATTTCTTTCAATCATCATTTGGTTTAAGGTATATTCTCTTCCATCATTATTAATTTTACTTAAAGGCATGGTTTATATGAATGTTTTCATGGTTTTACTATTACATGATTTTGGCTTTCAAATATGATTTGAGGGTTTTGATGCCAAATGGTTGGTTATGGTTTCCCTTTTTTTAATTATGCTTTTATATTCATTAATAGTGGTTTTGGATAATTGGATTAAATGGGAATGGTTTATTAATAATTGGAATTGGTTTTGGTCATATTATGCCCCCAATATGTTTGACAAAATGCTTATAAAGATATGTTAATTGCATTGACTTTTTTTAATGGAAATCTTGCATGTTTTAAACTTGGTAAAAGAATTATGCATGGTTTAAATATTTTGGAAAGACTAAAGGCTAATTTGTTATGCTTGTGGGGAACATGGAAGTCTCGCAAGTGATTTAATATGGTAAATAGAAGGGCACTTGAAAGTCCTTGTAAACCTATAAATGGTTGGCTATGGATGATACTTTCAAGTAAGGGTTGGTATGATGATACCAATATCAATGGCCTTGGTTAATAAATGGATAATGGTTTGGTTATTTGGAAATTGGTTTTAATTAGGCAATAATAGTGGGAGGTGTAGCTAAGTCATGGAAGGTGGAGTCCAGGAGGGGGGGGGTGCAAAATTGGAAACTCTTATTTGTCGATATGAAGTTGGTCTTGGTGATCCTGTGCATGATGTCACACTTTATTTTACGGATGTACTATTTATCCCATGGGATACTTCTTTGGTCGTGCGGCTACACGCACTGGGGCCCTTTAAGTAGGATGAGCTGAACCCACACAGCCCGGGGGTGGTTTAGGACGGCGAAGCTACACAACCTTGGTAAAGGTTTTAAGGACATACTAAACCCGATCCTTTTTTCCCGGCATGGTTATATATATAAATATATTTGGTTGTATGTATATGGATAGTTTAACTTGTTTTTATAAATGACATTATTTTATTCGTACTTTGAGATCATGCTAGCGGTCACTCGCTAACCGCGTCTACTGACAACTGTATACCCACGCTATGCAAAAACCGACCGTTCTACTCCTTCTACATAGTAATTGAGTCGGGACTAAGATTTGGACTCAAGTGGTGAGCTTCTATCCTTTTGGAAGGCATCAGTTTATTTTTTATATTAGTTTTGGCTATGGTTAGGGGTATGTCCTAACCGAATTTCATTACTCTTTTGGTTAGAGGATTTATGGTACTTCTATAGGTTGTAATAAGCGGGATCAGTATATGTGTCGGCCTCGACATTGGAATAGGCTGGGAGACTGACATCATTGGCCGATATTGTGGGTTGTTCCATCCTATTTCATTTTAGGATTAATTATATTATGTTTTGGAACGTCTTTGGTTATGGCCTGGTTTATGACCTTGTTTGGAGTGGTTTGGTATGATTGGATTATGGTTATGGGATTGTTGGACTAGGTTGGGTCGGTCACGATTTTAATTTATTTCCAGAGTCTTTATGTGAGCAGTTATACTACGTTGTTACATGCTCAAAATTCAGCCAACTCAGGGAAGACTGATGAAGGTTGGGTTGGATTACGGGAGTGGTCTCCGATCCCGGTCAGACTTAGCTCGCCCATTATGATAAGGCCCCAGGGTGGATCGTGTCAAAGAAGTGATAGTTCACTCAGAAGTACGACTCCTATTCCATGAATTTATGAACTCCAAACTCAAGTCATGTACCACATGATTCATTTACTCATGTTTTACAAGATGCTCAATTTCCAAAATTCATGGTACACCCTTAATGACTTGCGAGAGTTCACATTATGGCATGTATGTCCTCAGTTTAGATCTTTTTAATGAATTCATGCCTTTGATACTCTATTCCTCAGGCCTTAGTTAAGTGTAACAGTTATGTATATTATTCATTCTTGCTTCAGGTCCTCATGTTCTTACCTTTCAGTGACCTCTCCTTATTTAAAAGTAGTGGTGATGAAAATGAATGAACAATGATTTAGATGGGAGAGAGTAAATATTCCTTATTATGGAAAGATTGTTGTACGCTTGTTTTATCTAAGGATATAAGTGTGAAGGAAGATTGACGCAAAGATTTTGATATATGTCATAGTTTGTTGAGAATTTTAGGTATGTTTTATTGGGGATAGTGCATGAAAGTTGGTATTGATAGAGGTATTAGAGAAGATGGGAAAATTCTTAGGTGTGTTGGTTTCCTAAAAGTTCATATGTGGTTATAACAATAGGCTTGAATGTCATGTTGTTATATACGTGGATAAATGCATTGTACGCTAGTGAATTCCTAATAAGAGGTTGAAGTTTGTTGTTGAAGTGGTAAGGAGTATTATTCTTGAGATGAGAGTTCTGAAACTACATAGGATATTGAATCCATGGTTTAGACTAGTATTATGGTGTTATGTGTAGCACCTTGTGACTTTGAGTTAGGCTTGAACATAGTGAGAGAATTTAGTTCAACTCAGACTTTGGTGGAAGGAGTTATCAATACCTATGTGAAAATTATAAGTGGTGTCAAATAAAGTGTATTATTTACGGGGAATAGTATGATTGGAGGAGTATTTGAGAAGTGTGGCTAAGCTTGAAAGTTAGCAATTGCATATTTTAAGGCACAGTAATTCTATTCTAACTTATTTTATGTATGCCTATATTCCATGTTATAGAGTTGTAGCCATGTTGTGATTCCTTATTCAGATAGCTCACTCAGATCATACTCAAAATTCTTTGCACCTTAATGTTATTAGAATTCGGGACAATGAGTGTTGAAGGTAACAAATATTCCTTTCACCAGTGTCTCTCAGATGCCATTAAATATCACTTTACACTTCTAAATATCCATTTGTGCCAGGGTTATTTCAGTTGAATTATAAACTTTTAGTATGAATCAGTCCGTATAGCCAACTATTCAGTTTAGCAATCAGACAGATAAACTCCTATAGTTTTTCATCTTTTCATCTAGTCTTATTATCCGAAGTTTCATGACTATGACTATTCCATGAGGTTCTTTATTTTAATTCATTCTATGTGTAAACTCAATTGAGTCCTTGCTACAAGTTTAAATTAGTCCCAACCATACCAGATTCTCAAATTTAGAAATTGATATCATTTTAGTTAACCAACTACAGAATTCAGCTAGGCAGTATTAGTGAGTTTTTAAATTTTCAAACTAGTCAAAGTTTAATTTAAAAATTCATTCATCATATTTCATATTTATCTCTTAGAATTCTACGTCAGATATTACAACTCTTTTCCTATTCTTTCAGCCAAGTCAGTCTTCATTCGAGGACAAATGATCCCAAGGGAGAACTAGTCAAAGTTTTATTTAAAAATTTATTCATCATATTTCATATTCATCTCTAAGAATTCTACGTCAGGGATTACAACTCTTTTCCTATTCTTTCAGCCAAGTCAGCCTTTTTTCGAGGACAAATGATCCTAAGGGAGAGATATTATTGCACCCCAAAAATTCAATCCAAATTAGAATCATATTTCAATTTAATACAAAATCAAACCTCATGTTTGGTAGTTTGACAAGTGATTTATACATATATTAGGCCCCAAATAGCTCTAGCTTATAGAAAAGTCAAAACATCCCTTAGCGATTAAATTCTTGTAAAGCATATCACTATAGTCAGATTCAAACGAGTATAACTTTTGGATTACTATGAATTTTTGAGCTCAAGAGCCACCATCACATAGATAATTCAATTATATTTCCAACTATACCATTTTTGCCTTAATCTGATACGGGATGAAAAGTTATGGCCAAATTACTGATGCATTATCAAAGTTGCCTAGTGATAACGATCCTGATAGCGACTCATTATCAGACATAACGGGTCGTCAGAGGGAGTTGTACTTTGAAAAGTAGAGGCTGAAATCAGACTTCTTACCATGACTCAAATCACAACTCATGGACAAACCCTACAAGCCGTGACCTAAGTAGTCGGGACTGCTTCCAGGAGACTTTCAGATAGTTTCTAAGGTTTTCTTTTTGGTCTTTTTCTACTCTTTTATCCCAAAAACTACGTCGTTTAAGCTATTATAAGGATGAATATAAAGCTTAAAAATTCTAAATCCCTCATTCTCAACACAACACACAAATTACTCAAGAAACATGCGATTTTTCATTCCTCCAAAGCAAGAAATTAGGGTTCTTCATCTCTAAGTTTAAATCCTCAAAACATCAATTCAAAAATAAAAAATAATCAGGTATGTGGGTATTCATGAGGATCATCTTTCATTCTCATGCCTAAATTATGATTTTATTCATGAGTTTTATGATCTCCATATACTTGGGTTTTACCGAATTGTTACTCTAAGCTTAAATTCAATCCTCCCTGATAAAAATTTCACTCATAAACATGTTTTAGTGACTTTTCATGATTTCTTAGGCCATATTATCATTCATGTTATTCTCATGTCCATGCATGATTTACATGATATTACTTCCAATTTAAAGCATATGATCAAGTGATGAATAATGTATCCATTTTTTAAAAACTTCTCAATCCTCAAGTTTTGGGTTTCAGGTGTAATATGAGTTTTTTTCTAAGTTGTTCAATTTATTTTGTAATTAAATCATGAATACATATTTTTTTCATAAGAATAGCATCCTCCCATGTTCAAAATCACGAATTCCCTTATTATGAGAAGTTGTTGATTTTTGGGCTTAAATTGTGAATTTTTTCTTAATGTCAGTTAATATTATCATGAATTGAGCTGGTGAGTTAAGAACACCCGATACCTAGAATTTCATGCATGTATTAATTATTTTGTTTTGAGTACTTCAGATTATGCATATTTTGCTATTTTAAAGACTTTTAATATATATATATATATATATATATATATATATATATATATATATATATTTCAGTGTCATTCAGTTGGGAGTGGTACTTAGCACCGAGTGAACGCAGAGATTAAGGTGAGGATTGAGACCTTTAGTAGAAGGTCCTAAGTTCCAGAACCACGACGTTACCTTAGGTTATGAGGGGTCACCTGCCAGTAGAAGACTGACACCCTAGTCCTTCGGGTCATCATTTACTGGATCCACACCAGCCATGCCCTTAGCAAAGTACTGATACCCTTCCAACTAGGGTTACAGGTTGGACCTTGATTTGCTCAAATTGGGGTATGTCGGTTATTGTTAGCTCCCACAGTCCTCAGTTTATGCTTCAGTTTCGGATTATGCATGACTTTGTAATCAGTTGATTCAGTACAGTATTGATTAGTTACAAGGTTATTTTCTTGATCATTGCATCAATTCATATTCCACAGTTTTAGACCTCGTATTCATACATGACTCTCAGCTTAGCTTTACCTTCTTTTAAACTATTAATTTTCAGACTATCACAACTTTTACATACAACCATGTTTTAAATGAATATTTCAGTAAATGATATATGTCCTTAGTTTTATAGAATGTTTTAATTATTTTCATAACTAGTGCATAACTCACATACTCAGTACATTCCAAAGTATTGATTGCATACCTCTTCTGCCTACATTTTTCATCTGATGTAGATTCAGGTGTTTACTCTCAGGATCATAGTCAGGCAGATCACAGCATTCGGCCAATAGGTGATGAGTTCTCTTATTTTGAGGACTCAAGTCAGTTGTAGTTTCAGTATTACATTTTCTCATTCGTATGTATTGATTAGGTATAGTTGGGGGTTATGTCCCGACTACCTATAGTCAGTATTAGTAGAGGTTTTATAGATAGTTAGTTAGATTTGTAGTAATCTGTTTCTGTTTCTTTTCAGAATACAGATGTTGTAATTAAGCTTTCTAATAGTAAATGTATCGAATCAGTTTGTTCCATGATTATGCTTCCACTCAGTCAATTTAGCACTTATATATGTGTGTAACCAGTTGCTCAAGTATCATGGCAGTACCATGGGTTAGCTTGGGATCACTTGTGGTTCTAAGTCTCATGTTACGACCAGGGGGTAATCTCAGATCGTGACAGACGATGAGTCATATTTAAAGCTAAGGGTAAGCTGGCTAGACATAGATAATTTTTTCATTGATTTTATGAATTGAACAAATATTGTTGGACATTTCAAAATTAAATAGTTATACAAGTAAAGATGGACGAAGAAAATAGTAAAAGAAGGTTTAATTTTCTTCATGTCCCATATTTGTTGTAGCACTACTTGGAGGGCATATTAAAGCATAAATGGAATATTAATTACGGTCAAAAAATTAAGTTGGTATGGATTAACTAAATATATTTGAAAAAAAAAAGATTAATTGATGATTTTGGTAATTTGAAAAAGAAAATTTTTTCTTTTATCAAATTTCTCTTGAAGGATTAACCATACACTTATTTGGTAATAAAAACACAATCCAAAAGAAGCATATAAAATGAATAAAGGGTGTACCTTTTAAATATAATAAATTTAATATTTTAAAAAATGTGATAAATAGTATTTAATAGGTAGGATAAAATAGATAGAAAAGAATAAATTATTACTAATTTCTTAAAGTAGACAAATATTATTCAACACTTATTTTTAATATAACGACAAGGATTGTTGAACATAGGAAGTAATATATCAGACATTAGGGATTTTTTGGTTGTAAAACAAGTTAGGCACAATTAAAAATGTGTAACTGTATTTTGTTTTTTCGGGAAAATTGTAGTAATTATAGAGCAAATATTAATCCGACCCAATTTAAGTGATTTATAGTTTTTTTATTATTTTTTTTAAAAAACATTTATTTTTAGAATGTGAGGTGTTTGATCAAATTTTTGAGATAAAATAAGTGCTTTTAAGGAATAGCAGAAGCTGTTTTTAGAAATTAAAAAAAATAGCTTTTACCTAAAAACATTTTTCGAAAAATAAAATTTAAAACACTTTTAAAGGTTCGATTAAACACTATGCTAATAAGTGTTTTTAAAATTTATCAATCAAATACAAATTATTTCTTTATTTATTTTACAAAAATATTTTTTAAAATAAGTTGACTTTAGAAGTTTGATTAAAAATGCTATTAGTTTGACTGGAAATTGAGTTCAAGAAATAAAGAGAGACTATCAAGTTTTGTGATATTAAATTAAAGAGATAAATAATTCATTGAATTTTGTGGTCTAAAACTTGTCATTACTAAATATAGAAAGAGACACTCTTTCTTGAACCAAAAAGAAAAATAAGAGACTTAGGAGTCATTTGGTGTGAGGTATATAATGTATGATAGGCCCGAGATAAAATGCATGATTATTTTATCTTGCATTTGGTTGAAGGTACTCTCTCCATCAATAATACTTGTCCATGTTACTAAAAATATATATCCAAAAATATTTGTCAAAAATCAAGGAATAATGTAGCCATTCTCCGCTTAATTATTAATTATAGTCATTACTCAATATATTTTTTACAGCATTGAATTAATTATATTCAAAGAGTAATATAATAAATGTACCACTGTTATCTATTATTTCTTAACATGTGTGTCAAGTCAATAGTGGACAAGTATTGTTGAATGGGGGAGTATTAATTAGCCCCGAAATTATTTATCCCACTATTTATTCTACAATAACGGAATAAATTATTTTATATATGCCACACCTCTTTTTTTAACTAAAAAGATTAATTTTAAGTTCGAAAAGGGTTTTATTATTAGAGTGACTAAAGATGAAAATTTATTTTGAAAATGATTTTTTACATTTAAACATAGAGTCGTCACTTGGTATAATCAGGTATGCCAAGTCACCTTTGAAATTTTATTTTTAAAATAATTTGACTCTTTGAAAACTGGTCCACGAGTAGGGATTTTAAGAAATTCTGTTGACCTAAGAGAAGGTGTAAGGTACCCCTCGTTCCATGGTTCGACCACGTTCGCTTCGTAGAGTATAATGGCTAGTACGACACTATGGAATGTATGAATCAACAAAACACTTAAACACGAAAACAAACAGCCAAACAATCAAAACTCCAAAATAGTGTCTAGTCCAATTTATTACAAACCAAACTAAATATGTTGAAATAAAAGCCTAAACTGTTCTAATTACCCAAACTATGCTTTACCCAATTCCTTAGGCCTTGATCACGAGCCTCCTTTGTATACATGATACTTCGGAGCATTCCTTGATGTATATGTACAATGTGTCTCAGGGCATTCCCCCGCCAAATAGGTATAATTGATTCAAATGCAATAAAACAAAATCATTCAACAAATATTTCAAACACTCAAAATCCACAAGATCTGAATTTTGCCTACCAACCTTCCATTTACCTACCCATTTCAACCTGTCATGGTACTGTCACGTTCAACAACATCAATAAGTAAAAATTAATCCACATTCACTAGTATCAATGTCAATCCCCCCCTCCCCGAAGTTTATTTTAAACTAACGATTAATTAATTCTTCGACTATCCATTCAATTTTTCAAAATTCAAATCCAACATCAACCACATACACTCAACAAAGATTCAAGCATGCTAAACACACAAGTCATTCACATCCACAACAACAATTAAAATTTGAGATATAAAATAGAGAGCGAGAGAAGCAATAGACCTCGAATTTAAGCTTTTCAAGTGTAATTGATCTTTTCGAATAGAACCACATTCAAGATCTAAAACCAAATATCAACAAAATGAATAAAAACAACCTCGATATACCCTTTTTGCTCTATTTTTCTCCAACTCAGACCAAAATCTAGAAATAACAAAAAACCCATACCCGAATTTGTACACCCCATTACTGCTCCATTCATTTTTTGATAATTTTAACAGGATCTAGGTCTGGTCGGGTTAGTGTTGGGTTTTTCTCCGACAGCTTCGCCAAAGCAATAACGAGCAGAGGCTACCAATGGAGATTCTGATAGGGTTTCAGTGAAAACTTGCTAAAAACAGTCAGCTACTACATGTTTTCTCTCTTCCCCGTTGATCTCTATCTATTTTTTTCTATCTCACGTATATCTCTGTTTGCTCTAATTTTTCCTCTCTTTCTCCCTCTCTCAATTTTGCTCTCTCTCTCTCTTAGTTCCCTTCTTACGTCAGTATATAAAGCTATGTGAGTGTATTATATCGGTGTGTGGGTATGGGAGAATATGGGTGGAAAAATAGAATGGAAGGAATGGTATTCACCCTCCTCTGCGTGTTTTTCACTATTTGTGTAGGTATATTCTACCCATGAGGATGAGTGTGTGGATCTGGTGTATGAGTGTGTATATTGTTGTGTGGTCTTTTATTGTGTCCATGAAAATGAGGAGTATATCTATTGTATTGTTGTATTGTTGTGATGTGTAGTATGAATTTCTATGTATTGTTGTTATGTGCAGATATTATAGCGGAAAAAAAATAAAATGAAAGGAGGGGGGAGGGGGGAGGGGGGAGGGGGGAAAGAAGAGGGGGAGAAGGGGGTATGTAGGTTTAGAAGATGTGAGGTGGGGTGGTGAGTTGTCTAATTTTGTTAGGAGATGTGGTCATTCTTATGTCTGTTTTTTGGAAAGTTATCCAATAAGGTGGGGTGCGTGGTAAGGTGAGGCAAAATAAATATAATTGACTTTTAGAGGGGCAAAATTACGTGTGTACATCATGCCCCTCTTTATTTGTGAACACAAAGTATTTACAGAAAAAGAAATAGATAATGAGATAAAATTTTAATCTAATAGTTATTCAAAAGAAAGAAACAAAACGACAGAGAGAAATCAATTCTTAATTTTGGGCATCCTTTTTATCCCAGGATATGCGGGAATCAAGCCACATGCAGTTCCAGGTTTGAAATGAAAAGGGACTATACTGAGTTGGAGAGTCGAGTGAGGTTTTGTTGAGATTCCGGTGCACAGCTCTATCATTACATCAAAAATAAAAATGACAAGTTAGAAAATAACTAAAATTACAAAAGTCCTAAAAAATGATTGAAATTATAAAAGTCCTATCTATGTAGCTTTTCTTGACTCCTGACTTGAGTCTTCAATGCTTTCAAAATGATAAATGATCTAATCTTCTTTGGGTTAAACTTGAAAATAAACTCTTTCTCCATACAAAATTTGGTGTTGGGGATGAACTCAAAACTTGATCATGTTCTGTAGGTGGTGCTTCTGAATTTGAGCCTGAATTTAAAAATCTTCACCCTATTTTTCAGGCGGCCTCCTGACTTGCGATTTTAACTTCTTCTCCCTTTTCTTCAGGCGGGTTCTTGACTTACTATTTCGTCACCTATTTTCCAAGCTGGTTCCCAACTTTCTGTTTAATCACCCTACTCTCCAGGTGGACTTCTCACTTACTATTTTATCACCCTATTCTTCAGATGGGCTCCTGACTTGCTATTTTATCACCCTATTCTCCAAGTGGAAACTATACTTTCTATATTATCACCCTGTTCTCCAGGAAGACTCCTGACTTGTTGTTCCATCACCCTATTCTCCAGGCGGGCTCCTGACTTACTATTTTATCACCCTATTCTCCAGGCGGGTTCCTGACTTTTAATTTCATCACCCTGTTCTCCAGGCAGGCTCCTGACTTACTATTTTATCACCTTATTCTCCAGGAGAGCTCCTGACTTATTGTTTTATTACCCTATTATTCAGGCGGGCTCCTGACATGCTATTTTATCACCGTGTTCTCCAGGTGGGTTCTTGACTTGTCGTTCCATGAACCTATTCTCCAGGCGGGATCCTAACTTGTTGTTTCATCACACTATTTTCTAGGAGGGTTTTTGACTATCAATTTCATTACCCAATTTTCTAGGCGGGCTCCTGACTTACTGTTTCATCACCCTATTCTTTAGGCAGGATCTTGACTTGTTGTTTCATCACCCTATTCTCCAGGTAGGCTCATGAATTACTATTTTATCATTCCATTCTCTAGGAGGACTCCCGACTTTCTATTTCATCACCCTATTCTCCGGCGGACTCCTGATTTACTATTTCCTCACTTTATTTTTCAGGCGGGCTCCTGACTTACTATTTCTACACCCCGTTCTCCAGGCGGACTCCTGACTTGAAACTTTATCACCCTATTTTCCAGGCAGACTCCTGAAATCAGAATCAAAACTAAAACAAAAATTATCTTGAAGAGTTATGATAAAGAAAGATTTTATTTTTCAGCAAATAAAGTTCCATTCTCTAGGAGGGCCTGAACAGTAAATAAAGTCCCATTTTTCAGGAAGGTCCAGAATAGTAAGTAAAATTCCATTTTTCATAAGGGTCCTAGATAGTAAGTAAAGTCCTATTTTCCAGGAGGGTCTTGAACAGAAGGTAAAGTCCTATTTCTCCGGAGGGTACTGAAGTGAAGTTTCAAATAACATGAATTTTTTCCCCAGTTTATCATCAGAAAACTTTTGTAAGTGTTGAACCCAATCATAACTACTTGCAGAAAGGCATAATGTGATGGTGAATCAAGACTCTGATCAATAAATGCATCTTTTGAGGATAAATTTAAGGATCATGTATGTCTCTTAAGAGTAAAAACGAGAGATTTTGACTAAAATGTGCATCTTTTGGAACTTAACAATTCAAGTTAGGAAGTGTACCTCCTAGCCATGAGACATAAAAGACCCAAATTAGCAAGTGTGTCCCTTAGGGGTATAGGATAATGAGATTTTTCATAATTATGATTATCAAACCTTTGCAGCAACATTGCCTCTTGCTTTTACAGTAGCGAGGGATTGCACCTCTTGATATTTGCACTTTGAAGCCTTTGATTCGAATGTAGCATGTATTCCTGATTCATACAAAGAAAACTTGTGAGTTTAAAAGTATGGTCGTTGGCTTGTGGCTTTAGCTTTTGAGGCGATTGATCTTATGTTTGTCATATTTAATCTTGGTTCCAGCTAATGGCATATGTCATTAACTTGTTACACCATCGTCCCACACTCAGATTATTAGAATCAACTGTGAAACAAACACAGTATCTCCATTTTGCTATGTCTCTTAGATAAATCCTTTGAACCTTGGTATTTCCAAGAATCTCTAAACTTATCTGTTGACAAAACTTTCTGCATGCCTTATTTTGGCTTGCAGCAGTTTTTTTCATGTGCTGACTTTTTGCCTTCCTTTATGCAATTGAAGAAGTTGGTAGTAAGTTTTGAAGTCTTTTCTCACTTGATTTGACATGGACTTGACTCAAAGACACGAGAAAAATGACAATAATTTTCTATTTGAATAATAGACTAAAAGTACAAAAACAGAAAAATAGAGAAGAAAGAAAAGACGATGTATGTCCCATTTAAAAAAAATAGAGAAAAGAAAAAAATTATCTAAAAATGAGAGTCAAATCTAATAATTATGACATGCATTTGGATTAAATTTTCTGCTCTTTCCATTCAAACTCTCACCAATTGTTGTTGAGTTAATGACCCTAAAAACTGAGTTGTTTTCATAGGCCAATTGCCCTAATAGACCTCATTTGGCTAGTAGTGCCTTGAAGGTTTTTGCCAATAAGCCTCTCTCGTTCATATCTTCCTCAGCTCATCATTATTTATGGTGTCTGTGAGGGTGTTCACCAACAAGACTCTCTCATTTTCATTTTCCTCAGCTCATTATCACCTTGTAATGTCCATGAGGGTTTTAACCAATAAGACTTTCTCATTTCATTCTCTTAACTCACAATCGTCTTACGGTGCCCGTGAGGGTTTTCACTAATAAGAATCTCTCATTTTATTTTTTTAACTCACAATCGTCTTACAGTGTCCGTGAAGGTTTTCACCAATAAGACTTTTTCATTTCATTCTCTCAACTCACAATTGTCTTACGGTGCCTATGAGGGTTTTCTCAAATAAGACTCTCATTTTATTTCTCTCCCAATTCCTTATGCTAAGAAAGACAAGTAGTTCCCAAAATGCATCATCATATCCATTGCATGCTTAGCCTTGACATTCTCAAAGATTGATCTGAAGGTCTTTCTTTAGTTGTAACTTGGCTTTTAGATAGAGTTAGAAGAAAGGATGGCATGAGGCCCAAAAGACACTTGAATTGAGGTGGGACTTACAACTTTTGAAATCGACTCAAACAACAAGGATTAACTCATGCCCCAATTTCTTTTGGCTGGGTAATTCTAAATTATTTATTTGGTGGGACGAACCTCGAGTAGGGTTGCCTACGTATATCACCCCAGAAAGAGGAGAATCCGGTCAAACGTAATTCTGGCAACCTATTATTTTACTTGATACTGATTTTTTGCCTTCTTTTTTTATTTTATCGTCTCTTTTTCTCTTTGGAACTTTTTTTGACTCTATTTTTCTTGAAACTCCTTTCTTTCTTTTTGGACACAATTTTCTTTTTATTTTTTATTTTTTTTGAAACCTTTCTAACTTTATTCTTTTGCTCGACATGTTTTCTTGAACTTTACTGACTCTATCTTGATTCCAAAAGAGGGGTATGAAAGAAATAGAACTAAAGCTCAGATAGGGTAAGCAAAGAATGATACAGTATTTAGATAGCAGAATGAAATGCCTTCATTATATCATTCTTGAAGATACAAGTACATATCCTGCAATATGCAAGTAAAAAATGAAGATCATTTGTGATATTTTAACAACACTAGCTTTAACTGAGCATGTGAGTCGCTTCTTCTTCCGATCTTGTCAAACATACAACTTGATCCTTGATGTACCACCTCACATCAGATGACTTATACTTTAGTGGAGCAAATTTCTTTTGTTTCTCTTGCCAGGAGATTGTGCATCCACTTTTTGACCTAATTGAGATAGGTATTTTATGTGATAACCAAATTAATCTTGTGATTCTCAACATGATTGCCTTAATTTATTCATGAAAGGCTTCATCTTGGTCACCCAATATCTCAACACTTTATCTATTTCTCAAATACTTTTTTCTAACTTTAGTCCTCTGATTCAATGTTTCATGATTAAATTGGATTTTAAGGTCTGGTAGAAAATTTCATAAGCATGTCATATCACTAGAACCAACATAAAATGTACTTGTTAAAAAAAAAGACAAACAATACGTATTAAAAAATAAAATAAAAAAGGACACTCCATTTAGTTGTAAGGAAAATTAAAAGGGTTTGAACATAAATGACAAAAGAACAAAACAAGACAGATCTAGAATTACAATCCTGAAATAGTTTGGATAACAAAATAGAAAAAAAAAAAAACTACCAAAACCCCTTTCTAGTACGGAGAGGAGTGTCTTCCCAATTGCTGAGCTTGATATCTTAGCTACTAGTTTGCAGATCAGCATGACTAGAGTTTCCACCACTTTCAAACATATTCCTTTCAATAAATAAGTGTTGGATCCCTATGCTCAACTCATTGCTTCCCATGTATTGTGAATTACTATGTATTGGTGAAGAATTTTGTGTGACACTTGTAGTGTCAATGTTTTGCACTACAATTAGTTTTTCTTGGATCATCCTTTCTATTTATCTTTTCAAAGTACGACAACCTTCAATGTTGTGACCCTAAATATTAGAATGATATGCACACCGTACATTAGGATCAAAATTTTTTGAATTTGGATGAGGAGTATACTAAAGGAGAGGAGTGATCATGTCCCACTGTCTTAATTTTTATATAAAATTAGTATATGATTCCCCAATTGGTGTAAAATTATTCTTTGACTTTCTTCTCTTTGCAAATTTTAATCTCGATTGAAAGTTGGAATCAAAGGTTCCTTGGTAAATATATGGAGATGGAGGATAATCTTGAGAGACTGGTGCATGCCATTGTGGATAAGAAGACGGATGAGTATGTAGTTGTGAATTGTTCAAAGGATAGTGAAGAAATGAAATAGAATATCTTAAATTTTGAAAGGAGGAACCTTGTTGAAGGTGATTATATTGATTTGATGTATAGGCTTGGGGTTGAGGCTGACAGTATTGGTGAGTTAGACCTCTTAAGCTCTGCTTTAGCCTTGACACAACAATGACTACATTTTCCTTCTTCTTTTCTTTAGTTTTCTTTAATTGATTGCAATATCGTCCCAAGTGTTTCACAGAATCCGTGTGCCCACTCAGCCCTTCAAATTTTGATATCTCAAAGCTAGGAGGAAGTTTACACTTGAAGACATGCCTAGTCCTTAGATGAAACATCTTTATAACCTGCAATTTTTAGAGAATTTTTTATAATCATTTCAACACACTTAATTTTTCTATCCATCTTCTCTTGATCTTCTTTCATGTCATACTTCTTAGTAAGAAATTTTGGTGGTTCAGCTAACTTAAATGTAGGCTCAGGAGTATCGCAGTGATCGTCAAGAGTATTGAACATAGACTCACTAGAGAATTGGGAAAGCACAATCATTAGTGAATAGCCAAGGTGTGAACCTCAGAAGAGGGTTGAGCAACAAAAACACAGACGGTAGTTGGTGTTGTCAATGTGGTAGGCTTATACTGAGGTGCTAGAGAACGAGTGGTAGAAGAATTTGGATGTTTTTCGCTTGGAGTAAATTCTGAGGCATGTTGTGGTGCATCAACAACAGCAGGAAATCGAGTTGTGTTATGGGTGAAAAACTAAAGATATTTGTAGGTTCAAAAGCGGGGAATGGAGGAGGAGGCAACCCATTGGCCAAGCTTGATGCATTTCAATCATTTGTTGTCTTAGCTTTATAATCTCTTGCTTTAAACTCTCATTTTCTAAACTCTGTGTCAAATTCATGATATCACTCTCAATATTCTTATTGGACATAACTAACTCTTCCTTGGACTTGATGTGATATGGAGGGCCAAGTAAAATACCACAAACCAACCACCTAAAACAAACTGAACAATGAAGATAACAAATGCATTGGGGTTTAACATTTTTTCAAAATCTCTTTTTTTCCTTTTCTTTCTTTTATTTTTTTGAAAATATCACTGAACTCTAGAAGGACGCCTACGTATCTCATTCCCGAGAGAGGAGAATCAGGTGTGCGTAGTTTGTGAAGTTTGGCCACAAAATGGCCAATCAAACTCTTCTTCTTCTTGAAGCTTTAGAAGAAAAGAAAATAACAAATTGACAATAAAATTGACGAAAATCTTTTTGAATTTTTCAGGTTTAAATCGACTGTGCAAAATGAAACTTGTGATTATCAAGAGAAATCTTTTTGTATTTTTCATATGGAGAAATTCATGGCTTAACTAATCTATCACCAAATGAATTCTTTTTTTTTCTCAAAAGATATTTACGTAATCTTTCTAAATTTTGATTTTGAAATTCATACAAAAATGAAACCTAAAATTATCAAAGAAAAATCTTTTTGTATTTTTCAGATGAAGCAACACGTGCATACAACTAATCTAAAATGAATTGCAAAACTTTTTTTCTTTTTTTAATTATTATTTTTAAAAAATGTTAACAAAAATATTTTTGAATTTTTTAAATAAGATCACCGAACCCAAGAAGGGTTGCCTATGTATTTCATTCCCGAGAGAGGAGAATCAGGTATGTGTAGTTCGTCCAGATTGAAAAATCAAATAAATACCTAATAGACTGGAGAACTACTTGAGGGACAGGACCAAAACAAATAATGAAAAACGATTGATAAAAGCTTTTTTGATTTTTCGATTTGAAATTTCATAACATAAGAAACCAACAACTACAAAAGAAAAATCATTTTTGTATTTTCGGAGGAAATTGTCCTAAAATAATGCATCAACAGAAATGAAATATTTTTGAATTTTCAACATAGAAAGACACAAAGACCCTAAAAGAAAAATCTTTTTGGTATTTTCATTACATGAAATGTACAAAACTTCAATCATCTTTTGGGTTTTCTCTATAAAATAGATAAAGCTCCTATCAAATAAATATCTTTTTGAAAATTTTAAGTTATGAATGCATGCTAACGAAAATAAAGGAAAATTCTTTTTGATGTTTTTGTTTTTGAGAAAAGCGGTGCAAAAATGTAAAAAAAAAAAATCTTTAAATTTTTTATTGTGAAAAACAAAAGGCATAAAGAAACTCCTAAAAATTATGAAATTCTCTTTTTTTCTCCTTCCAACTTTTCCTTGCCTAAACACAATCTTTTCCTAAATTCTAGCACATGCTTATCCAAATCAGTCAAATGACCTCATTACCCTCAAAGATGCAACAATTAGTATGAAGGGATGCTTTAGGGATGTGTCTCCTACAAAGGACCAGACGGGTCCCGTTGGGTCTCAGCATGATGCAGATAAGAATGACCTAAAGACTGACCTAAACTGAAGTTCAACTAACACGGCTGTTTGAAGGAGCATATGGTCGATAATGGCTGCAATTGCTTTCCACCTACTCCATACCAGCCGATGGCTCTCCCTCATAAAAATAAGGGTGACTCAACGAATGATTGTGTACACAGCCTGTACTACAGGACTTATTACGAAAGAATGACTTGGGGTAATGCATATGATGCCAGATATAAATCAGTAACACATAAGAGACAATTATAAAAACGTAGCATATAGGCACTAAATGATGATAAAAATTTCCTAATTTTCTATCATAACACAAAGAAGATCAACATTGATTCACCCAAAAATTCAGGTCAAGGAAAGATTTGTTAGGATTTATCTTGAATTTTCTAATTTTCTATCATAATTTCTTTTAAGAATATTTTTCTACTATAATTAGAATTACCTTTTCAGTTAAAAAAATATTTCCTTATTGAAAAAGATTTCTTTCCTATTAAGTTTCTTTTTTCTTATAGAAAGGATTTTTGTATTTTTATAAATAAAAATCTTTCTTTTGAAGTAATAACAAAATAAAATCCACAAAATAATCGTTTAAGAATTTTGTTGTTGGGAGATTTAAAATGAAATAATATCGTAAATTGTCCCTGCGGAACGTGTCGCATAGCTTTAAATTTGCTGTGAACTTTTCTTTTACTTCACTCTTTCATGGCCACGTGGCTATTCTTGAGAGTTAGTTTGAATCTGATTGGTAAAATTTCTACACGTAGACGTTGTAATATTGAAGTTCAAGCTCTTATTTATTTTAGTTAATAAAATATTAAACTAAATTATGTGAGAGTAATATAAATTACTATAATTAAAAATTTAAAATCTATGAAGAAATATATCAAATATTTAATTGACTCTTGTAATTTAATCGGCACATAAATTAGGATAATCAGAGTAGCATATATTATGTGAAAATTATTTAAAATATTACTATAATTTATAATTAAAATATTTTATATAAAAATTTGATTGACTTCAAATTCGATTTGTGCCATAAAATTGAGACAAATAAAATACTAACTTATATTGGACCTGTAATGACAGAGCCACATATATCTGGTACTATTTATAATACTAGTTTAGGTGTATGCGCCTTGCGCGTGTCCCTTACTTTAATTAGTTTAAATATTATAATAAATAGGATATTTATTTAAATATTAAATATGAATATAATAATTAAATTTAATATCTTTTAAGTATGTAAAGATGAGAAATTTATTTATTAAACCTAATATTTATCAAAGATATTTTAAAAAATTGATCAATATTCATCTACCACCTGTAAACAATAACAAAATAATACAATAATGGAGATATCAAAATAATTTAACTAAACCTAACTTTTACATAAAAAAATTCGTCAAAGCTGACCAACATGTATCTATCACCTGTAAACTATAACAAAATAATACGATAAAAGTGATATCAAAATAATACAATTAAATTTAAATTTTACACACAAAAATTTCTTAAAGTCGATCGCGATTCATCTACGAACGGTAAATTACCACAAAATAACAAACTAATAGAGATATTACAATAATACAATTAAACCTAACCTTTATCGAAAAAAATTTCAAAGCCGACCGACATTCATCTAGCATCTGTAAATTAAAATAAAATAATAAGATAATAACAAATATGCCCTTGAACTTTAATAATGATACAGATATATCCCTCGTTATACTTTCGGTACATATATGCCCTTGCCGTTAATGAAAAGTTACAAATATACCATTATCACTAACAGTAAGGGTATATGTGTACCCAAAGTATGATAAAGGGTATATATGTACCATTTATAATTGTTCGAGGGTATATTTGTTCCCTTTTTATTTTAATTTTTTATTCCAAATAATCAACCCAAACCTACTAATCGACCCAGTAAATCAATTATCCCACCCAATCTATTTTAAAACCCAAGAGACACCTATCTAATATACGAGTTTTTCCACACCTATAACTATATCACTATTTAAAAAAAATACAAATTTCTGACCACAAAAAATCGAACACATGTGGTCGATTTTTTATTTTTTTAAAAAGATTTTTTTTTTTGTAAAAAGGCGACCACAAGTGGTTGCTTTTATATTTTAAAATTTCAAAAATAATTATTTCAATAAGTTTTATATTAATTATTATTTCTTTTACAAATAAAAAAAATAAAAAAACCGACCACTTGTGGTCATTTTTTTAATTAAAAAAAGAAAATAATTTTAATAAATCGACCACTTGTGGTCGATTTTTAATTAAAATAAAAAGAAAATAAATTTTAAAAACCGACCACTTGTGGTCTGTTATTAATAAATCGACCACTTGTGGTCGCTTTTTTTTTTTTAAAAAAATCTTTTTTAAAAAATAAAAAATCGACCACATGTGGTCGGTTTTTTGTGGTCAGAAATTTGTATTTTTTAGTAGTGATATCCTTATAGGTGTGGAAAAAATGTGTATGTTAGATAGGCGTCTCTTGGGTTTTAAAATAGATTGGGTGGGGTAGTTGGTTTACTAGGTCGATTAGTAGGTTTGAGTTGATTATTTAAAATTAAAAAATTAAAATGAAAAAGGGACAAATATACTCTCGAACAATGATAAATGGTACGTATATACCCTTTATCATATTTTGGTACACATATGCCCTTACCGTTAGTGATAAGGGTATATTTGTACCTTTTCATTAACAGCAAGGGTATATTTGTACCTAAAGTTTAACAAGGGGTATATTTGTACCATTTATTAAAGTTCAAGGGTATATTCGTACCTTTTCCATACAATTAAACCTAACCTTTACACAAGAAATTCTTCAAAGCCAACCAACATTCATCTACAACCTATAAAAAATAATAATATAATAGTGATCACAAAGCTTTGATTTTGATCCAACTAATTCTTGTTTGAGCGAAAATTTTGACCTAAAGAATGATTGTGAATGAAAACAAAAAAGATATATTTATACACACATGTTGAATTCTATTATGCTGACAAAAACAGTGAACAAGTTAGTGATTAGAAAATCAATAATCCACCAATCTAAACATGCAATCGAATCAAGTTAGATGAGCATCAATCATGTTCTCCCAATAGGCAAACCGGTTTGTTCTCTAGTTTAACGTACATCTCAATATTTATAAAAGTATTTTCTTAATAGAGTCCTATTTTAGGAGTATTTTTTTAATTGAACAGTAGAAAGGTAATTAATTCTCCTACCATTTATTTCTTTTAATAAAGTACCAAAAAATTACACATTTAATTGGTTATAAAACTATCCCAATTTTGACTTCTTCTATAATAGAAAATTAGTGCATAAAGCCACAAACGTATATTTCTTTTTTTGATTTTTCCTTCTTCTCGTACCATATATTTTAATACTCTTAACTATTAATTTTAATAATAATTTTTTCTATATATTTTGATGTTACCATTTATTATACGACTCCTTAATTATTATTTTTTATAATAATTCTTATCATAAATTTTATTGTTACCATATATTTTAGGACTTCTTAATTTTTAAAACTTACCATATATTTAAGATTCTTGAGAAAATTGAAGGAAATGTGTCTTTTAAGTCTTGAATGAAGGATTAGTGACATTGACAACAGATATGGTCAAACATTATTAGGAAACTTGTTTAAGTTAATTGTGGACTTGATTAATATTTTCAAAACTTTCTAATCTTTTCAAAAATACAAATCAACCCAACCCACACCCCTCTTCAATCCAAATCAACCACTCTCTTCTCTCTTTCCAGCTTCTCTCAACTCTCCCCAAACCAATATTTTTGCAAAATTTCTCCCTTCAATCCCCGACGACTTCTACCTCCGGCGACAAATAGTTAGGCTTCAAGTTCCTCTCTTTTCTCCCTTCAACCCTCGATGACTTTTACCTCCGGCGACAAATAGTTGGGCTTCGAGTTCTCCTCTTCAATTCAATCAACCTGTCTCTCATCCCTCCCTCGACAGATTCTCTCAACTCTCTCCCAACTAACTGTTCTGCAAATTTCTCATTTCAATTCTCGGCGACTTCAACATCTGACTACAAATAGTTGGGCTTCGAGTTCCTTTTCGACTTCAACCTTTAATCGACGTGACAGCCTTGATCTCCGACCACAACAGCTTCGAATTCTTCATCGTTCATTTTCTTCTTTCATAGGTAAAAATTTATGGCCTTTTTAGTTTTGAAGAAAACGAGGAACTTGGGCCAATTTCTCTTATAGTATTGGTTAACAATTTCAATAATTATTGCACTAATTTGAAATGCGGTATGAAATGGCCTTTTTATTATTTGTGTTTATAAAAACAAAATGACAATTTGGTTTGATTAATTCTGTTCTTGTTTTTGGTAAAAATGGTGAAATTGTTGTTCTTTGTTAAACAAAATCGTGCTACTATTTTTTGTTTCCTCCAATAGATTACCCATTTGGTGCAACATATTAACCATCTGATGCAATAGATTTATTCTATGATGCACCAGATCAACCATCTGATGCACCAGAGGAACTATCAGATTATAATTCTGATGCAACAGATTAATAATATGATGCAACAGATTAACTATCTGATGCAATAGCTTTACCATATGTTGCAATAGATTAAGCATCGGATAAAAAAAATCTGATGCAACTAATTAACCATCTGGTGCAATGAAAGAACCATCAGATTAATGATCAGATGCAATAGATGAACCTCCTGTTGGATAAAATTCCATTAACTCTTCCTACAGGAAATATCCAAGACTTGATTTTTCCAACTGATCATTCATCTGCAGCGATAGACGACCCTATGTTGGAAGAAATCTAAACAATATTGACTGTTGTTAATTGTTCCAACAGATCACTCATGTGTTGCAATAGATGTGTGACCTGTTGCACAAACCATTCATCTTTCTCAACAGATAAGTGATATTTTATATTGTCGTAATAGATTACTCAGCCATTGCTGCAGGTTAGTTAAATGCTCTGACAGATCACTCATATATTGCAATAGATGTGTGATCTATTACACAAACCATTCATCTTTCTCAATAGATAAGTGATATATTTTGTATTATCACAACAAATTATTTAACTATTCTAACAGATCACTCATATGTTGCAACAGATGATGTCACAATAGTTGTGTGATCTGTTGAATAGACCATTCATCTGTCTTAAAAGATGAGTGATATGTTTTGTATTGTTACAACAGATTACTTATCTGCTGCAATAGTTTGGTTATATACTGCAACAGATAGACTACTTGGTGCAATAGATCAGTGATCTGTTGCAACTATTATTTTATTGTTTTGCTTGTTTGATTTACTGTTATCCCTTTTTAACGATGTATTAATCAACAATAACATATTATTTTATGTTTCTGCTAATTTTAGATAATATGGTTCCCAAAAGAACAGAAATCGAATCAAGTCTAAGTAAAGGAACAAGTGAAGAAGCTAGGCTACATCCACTACTCTATGAGCTTGCTTTACAAGCGTTATCTCAATCGGGAGCAGAATATGATCAACACGGGGATGAGGGATATTTCAAAAGAGATGATACAGATGCTAATAGCCCTTCCATCGAAGAGCTGGTCAAAGACTTCAGCATTGATCGTTATCCTGTGAGAATACAGTGCGATGGTGCCACAGATTTAACGGGTGATTTCGTGGTTAAGTCAGCCATGGGAAAATCTTTTAAAGCCTTCAGAAAAATACTTTGAGAACAAAAATTGGATACTTATTTCAGGGACAGCTGCTTTGAGAAATATCTTGATTTGTCGGAGGACAACCATGCTCATTTCCAAATGAAAATGGTATATGAACTACTCAAGCGTAGGTTTATGTATGAAAACAAAGATAAGATGGATGAGATATGGATAAATTACTATGGCATGCCTGTTTGTTTTGGTTGGAAGGAGTTTGCCATAATCACTGAACTAAAATATTATCTTCCCTCTCAAGTTATTCCTATTCTAACCCCAAAAAAAAGCACCCCACACACCCCAAAAAGGCAAACGCAATTCGTGTGATCGTGATGACCTGGTGTCTATTGTTGGCCCAAGTTTCAAAAACAAAAATTTGATAGAAGAGTTGAAAGGTAAAGGACTTTCAAAGAATTACAACCAGTCATTGTGCTTGGTTTGGTTTGTACATAATATTCTTTGGGTGAGAGACGTTAACAAAAACATAAGCCTTGGTTTAATAAAGATCTCCGAGGATCTTGATGCGTTTAACAGCTATCCTTGGTGGTATAAAAGCTTCAAAATGGCTGTCAAATATTTGTTAACTCTGTTAGCGCCAAAGAAAGTCAACTTATATGTTTCTTTCTTCTATTATGATATCATTCATTTTTTTTTGCTCAATAATGGTTTTGATTTATTGGAGTTATTTTATAGGCTTGGGCATTTGAAGCTATTCCTTAATTGAGACAATAAGTAAACTACTAGGAAGGAGTTTCCTCTCCAAGAATCTTGAGATGGTTGTCGGCCAAAACTGATAAAAGTGCAAAATTTCTTGATCTCTTCAACCCCCCGAAGGATGCAGTAAGTATAATTATAATTAATTTTTTCTTTTAATTAATAATTTTTTTTGAATGATCTAATCATCATTCTAATATATGTAATGTTTTATGTTAGATTTTGCATCCGTCGCTAGTTCCAACTAATCGAGAGTTGAAGATGCCATTTTTTCTTACTTTACGATTTGTGCAAACTTTATTGTACCCTAAGATCATCGACAGAATAAAAATGGAATTGTTTGGAGAAACAACCATTATAAGAAAAACAATTTTGGAGGGTAGACTTGTTGTTGTTGTTGATGGTCTTAGTGGTAATGGAGCTATTGATGGTGGTAGTGGTGCTGCTGTTGGTGCTAATGATGCTCCTCTTACAGTATTTAAAGCAAACCATTGTGAGTATGATCATACTGGTTATACAGATTTTGCCTCTACCAACAAATATTCTGCATGCAAATGTCAAGACTGCAGGGCGAAACATGATGTAGTGATTAATACTATTAATGCATTAACTGATTCTGTAAAGGAATTGATATCTAAGAGGGGTCTCATTCCATCAAAGATGATTTTATTTTCGTCTGCTCCATTAGAGATTAGGGCTACGAGAAGAAGAAGGGTGATTTCCAGGGCATTATCAAACATCCAAAAAAGCAAAATTGTAACCTCTCTGTCTGTGTGTTGCACTAAGCAACGTACAATGTCTAAAGGAGAGCAGCACGAGCTGAAGAAGGTGAATATATTATATGTCTTCCAACTGACAAAACAAACAGACATATATCTGTTTCAACAGATGACACATCTGCTGAAAATTATCAAACAGATATATACATCTGTTACAACAGTTGACTAACCTGTTGCACCAGATACTTTATCTGGTGCAACATATGTCTTGTCTATTTTAGCAAATCAAACAGCTCTTCGTACCACTTTTATTTGTACCAACAGATGACCTATATGCTGCAACAGATGATTCATATGTTGCAACAGATGGTTCATCTGTTAGAAATTATCACATAGGGTCTTCCTCCTGTAGAGATTTATCCCAACAGTTGATTCATTATTGCAACAAAAATATAATCTATTTGGGACAATTTAAAATGGGAGGAAGACCTGTTTGATTTGCTAGAAGAGATGAGTTATCCTTTTCTATTTTGTTGTATCTCAGTGATTAGCATTGACCAATTCTAGCTTTCCAAGTGGATGTAGAAGAAGCTACTGCTGAACCACATTGATAATATGCTACTCTTTCTATGGAAATACGGAGAACAGAAAGCACAGAAACTATACGTAAGCGACAATAAAGATCCACGATGAGCAAATCCAAATTCCATAGCACCGAATGAAGAACAACTTTCCCATACCGAGTAGATCTTTATAGCTTGAGCTTGTTAAATAAAAGCAATCCTTGGTAGTATACTTAAATTATTGTTGATGTATTTGTTGAGATCTGTACCCATAATAATTTTTTTACATTTCATTTATTCGTTGAATTATTTCAGCTAATTTATGAAGGGTTCAATTTATTTTATTTTGTCTACGAATTTTATTTATTCCTTAGATTTGAACTTATTAATTGTAAAGGAATACTAGATTCAAATATTGCAACAGATAATGTATCTGTTACAACAGATGACACATCTATTGGAAAAATCAAACAGATTTAGACATATGTTGCAACAGGTAGGTGATCTATTGGAATTTATCAAACAGGTCTTCCCACTATTGCAACAGATGGACTTTAGATAAAAACATCGAGATAATGCAACAGATGACCAACCTATTGCAATAGATAAACTATATGTCAAAACAGGTAGGATAACTGTTCCAACGGATGGAGAATCTGTTGCATTATAAAAATTCAACTTTTGTTGGACATAAAAAATTGTCACTACGTGTAAAAAGGTTAAAGTGAATTGAATTAAAATAAAAAGGCGCAATCCATCGACGGTGTTCAGTTCAAACACCTAAAATAAGATAGGCATTAAGTAGATAGTGTTCATTTTAAACACGTAAAATAAAATAGGCATCAAATGTGTCAGTGTCAATCTGGCACATTTTGCTGACTTCCCATCACTTGGCCCCCAACGGTTGTTCCCCCCATTGTCTTATATATTCATCTTCCTCCTAAAATTTAACCCTAAATTCCCAAATCTTCTTCTTCATCGTCATCTTCTTTTATCTATTCAAATTATTTCTTTCCTTTTTTCCAACTGAGCTTGACAATGTCGAGCGCATCTTCCACTATTTTTTGTGATAAAGATTTTCGCTATTGTAAGTGCGGTCATGAAGCTCTGTTAAAGACTTCTTGGACTAAACAAAATTCAGGTCGTAGGTTTTTTACTTGTAAGATTTCGAAGGTAATATTTTTTTTATTTAATTAATTGATTAATTATTGACTTGTAATTATTTTGTAATTGTGTTCTCTTTTTTTTTTTTTTATAGAAATTGGGTGGATGCGATTATTTTGATTGGTATGAAGAACGACACCCTTCACAAGCAAATAGTGTAATCTGGGGTTTGTTGAACAAAGTCAATGCTTCTGAAGAGAAACAAAACTGAGAAAGAAGATACTACATTGTTGCCGTTATTGCTACTGGTTTGGTGTTGTTGGGCACGTGGATATTCAAGCCTAATTGGTGAAATTTTCATAGTGGTGTGTATATTTGTTACTGGTTTGGTTTTGTCGAGCACATAGATATTCAAGCATAACTGTTGAAAAATATCAAAAAGATTTAGGCATATGTTGTAAAATTTAGGTCATCTATTAGAAATTATCAAACAGGTCTTCCCACTGTTGCAACAGATTATACTTAGATTATTAAATTATTCATAGAAATAACATCGCCGCAATACAACAGATGACCAACCTATTACAACAGATAAACTATCTGCCAGAACGGATTAAAGATATTTTACAATAGATTGATAATCTAATTTACTGCATTATAAAAAACTCAACTTTCATCAGAAAAAAATTATTGCCACTGAATGTACATGTAATAAAGTGAAGGGTGACTTGAAATTAAAAATTTCTATTTCACAGGCTCTTCTATATACACAGGCTTCAAGCGTCTAGTTCTCCAGTTAGTACCCCAAAAGCCCAGACCTCTTGCAGGTTTGCCATAGCGTTGTCGCACAAAAAAGTCATTGGCTCAGCCATTTTTGTGTCGGCCAGCAAATATTCAATGTGTGCAAGAGCATGCGAGCCGCTCGCTTTAGCGGTATCATCTTTTGGAAAGATCATTCCCTTGTTTAGACCTTCAAAATCCTATGATTTCTTCATCAACAATTTCTTTGGCAAATGATTCATCAGTTTATTCTCCCTCAACAAGATGGGAAACAACGCCATCCGTGGCTCCACGAGGAGAAAAAGATCAAAATCGTCGACGAGAGGTACATTAGAGTCATAAACATTGATCTTTCCCTCCTTGAGTAGTATCTCAACAGCCCGATAATGTATGTCATTCACGCTAATGACTGCAAGAATCCTTTTTTCCTCGGTCCAGCTCTTGCCGTGTGGATTTGGCCTATCCCCTCTAATATATCTTAACGTTTCTTCTTCATCCAAGACTAACGTAGGAACTAGGAAATCAAGTCCCACACCAAGGGCTGATGCCTCTCCATTGAGTTGATCGTACCTATCCTTGAGCTTCTTACAGAAGTCGAGGTCCATTATCCTATCGGCAGCGTCATAAGCTTCCCGGTATGTTAATTTCCTTTTCTTCATGAGGCAGAGAATTATGTCAACATGATGTGAGATAAAAAGTCAATTTTTAAATAGGTTAGTGGTTGTAAAGATGAAATAGATGGTCCATCTATTGCATAGGGTTCTCTAAATCAATAATCCAACGTAACTTATGCAACAGATGGATAATAAGTTATAAAAAAACCACTACCAGTTGCACCAGTATACCCAGCTATTACAACAAATGTGAAATCTGTTGCGTAGCTTCTTCTTCATGGGGTAGATTAGAAGGGCTAGGTTAGGAAAAGTAAACTTGCCTTATCCTCGTACTACATATGCATATCAATCATAGTCTGGAAGTCTTGGGGGGAAAGGGAGGCCTGGGGTAATCTGGTACGCCTGGCTTGGCATTCTTGGCCTGTTGCAGATCTCTCTTCTCTTCGGCGCCAAGTTCTGCATATATGTCCACCTTTTTAACTGGCCCCTAAACTTCAACAGCTTTTGGAGAGGGAGGAATTGAAATTTCTTTTGATTTCTGAGCAGAGAGTATGTCTCTAATTACTCTTTTCTTTCTCTTAACCAACGCTGTAGGAGTGTGTGGCTTCCTCACCTTCTTGGATGGTATGACACACCTTTGGATTTGAATTCCTTGATAGCTTTAGAGATGGTCGCTACTTTTTTAAAGAGTTTATCCTGTCTTTTCTTGCACTCATTGCATTTGTAACGAGAACATGAGGGTGAAGAGGGGTGAGAGGGACCTGTGTAAGGGTGAAAATGGGTGTTTTCAAACATATTTATTCCTTTTTTAGGATCAACATGCTCATCATCATGAGTGGTAGCAGCATCAGCATGCCTGCCACCAATACCAAAAACTCCACCAGAAGAAGCACCCGAATCTGCCTTAGTAAAAGGTTGGTCATGAAGAGCCTCAATATTAGGCTGACCTTACCTAACTGCTCTTCTTATGGTTGTTGCTCCAGCTAATTCCTTCTTTATTAACTCTACCGTTGGGTCTGCTATAGTATCAATATGACCTAGAGTAATATAAAACGTCATTACTGACTCCTCCTCAGTAGGCACGATCCATGGATGCACAACCTATAAAAAAGAAAATAAAGACAAATGCATTTAAATTATATACTATAATAATTTTCACAGTTGGGCTACGTTTTTAAAAAAAGACCCATCTGTTGCATAGTTTGTAGTATATGGTTAAAATCCATTTGAGTCTGGTTCAGAGAAACAGAGCAACATATGGATAATCTAATGTAAAATATCAATCATCTATTGCAACAGTTGCACAAGACGAGTAATTTGTTATGCAACAGATAATTTATACGTCGTAACAGATGAACAATATGTTATCAGATTACATATCTATTGTATAATTTACAGTAGATGGTTAATATTTTAGGAGTCGGGTTCAGAGAACCAAAGCAAAAGATGGGTAATCTGATGCAAGATATATCCTGTCGCAACAGATATCCTATCTAGTACATCAGATATAACATCTGTTCAATATCTTTCTTATCTTTGAGTAGAATTATTTTACTTGAAGAAGATGTACTGCATCATCCGGAGGGTAAAGAGATCAACCTCCTTAATATTGGTGTTGCTCTTAGCAGCCAACCACCTAAACATCCTTGGATGAGAAACCTCATTCGGGTAATCCATTAACTGCTTTCGGAGGGGAGAAATGGCTTCAAATGCCTGCCTAAAAAATGTAAACAGGAAGCAAGCAAAAAAATCATAATAACTATATTCAATATAAATTAATGGATGAGTAAAATTAGTGATTAATTTTACCATGAAAGCCCAAGGAAAGCCGTATAATGTGGTCATCCCTGAGGATAGCTTTGTCAGTAAATATTGGACAGTCAAGTAGAAGCTGTTATATCCCCAGGTATAATTGTTAAATTTATCAAAATCCTCAGCACGCGCCAACAAATCATCTTCTATGACCTTGTTGACATTTCTTGACAATATAATCGAATGGGAAAACCAAACTAAGTACAATTATCCCCTATACTGCTCTGGTATGGTTTTATCCTCGAGATCTGTCAATAAATTTGATGTTTTGTAGCCACGTAGAGCAATGTCAAACAACCCATAAATTTTTTCCTTGAATTTTCTTGCCTTGGATCTTTTGTGGGGTGGTGGTCCTTCTGGATGATGGTATCTCAAGCCTGCCATTATGGAAAACTTTTGCAAGCCAAAACAAATAGGCATGCCCCAGTAGTTGATCCAGATTTCATCCATCTTCTTCCCCCCCCTCCTCCGGATCTTTATCATCCCCCGCGTACTTGATCCTACGCTTGAGAAAATCATATACCATCGTCATAGGGAAATGGATATGGGCAGAAGGGTCCTCAGGCAGCTCAAGAAAGCGTCCAAAGCAGCTCTTCTTAAAAGTCCGCCTATGTTTTCGTTCTTCATAATTTTCATAAAATGTTTAAATTTTTTCCCCATATGACATTTAAGTACAATTTGACCAGTTAGTTATTTTCCTTCTGGGATGTCGATATTAACTCACGCCCCATCGGTTATCCATTATCATCATATTGATGATCATCCTCTTTCTCTTTCTGACTCTTTAATTCCTTCTCTTTCTCACTTTCATTTTTTTCATCACCATCTATGGACCCTTGTCCATCTCCCTCAATGTTGTTTTCACATCTCTCCTCAGCTTTACTTTTTCCTGACTGAGATTGTTCAGGAAGCTCCTCCGAATTTCTTTGTACTGTAGCCTTTTTTTAGTGGTCAGACGTTGATCCACTTTCACTTTATTTTCTTTTGGGAGAAATGTTTTACCTACAGACAAAGAAAAACAAAAATTACATTATAGTTGATGTATGCATAGATTTTAAAAAATACATTACAAACACTACGGATATCGACACACCAACAACCACCACCACAAACACCACCAACCAATGCCAACAAACAAATAAACACCACGAATACCGACACCACCATAAAAACCACCAACCAATGCCACTACAGGTGCCACCACGATGACCAAAACACCACCACCACCAACACCACAAACACCATCAACTATACCACGATAGTCAATGAAACACTGCGACGGAAACTAGGAATTTCTCGAGTTCTTCCTACAATTTTACCATCAAAACTCAAAATTGTAAACTCATTCTCAAAGATAATACAACTAAAAGTTTTATTTTTTGATCATTAACTTAAAAACCCTTATTTTTTAGAAAAAACAAATATAGAGCTCTTCTCAAACTCTGCTTCCTACGAAGACAAAGAAAACGACCGATACAAGCAAGAATAAAGTCGAAAATAACACATATGTGGTCAGAAATGAGAAGAAAAGCGATCTGTTGTAGAGGGTTGGGCAAATTTGTTGAGCAGTTATTATCTGTACTGTATTGTTGAGTGATAATAAGAGAGAAAGAGCCAGACCTCGAGATTTAAAATGATGAAATATTTTGTATGGGTTGATTTGTATTTTGGAATAGAATGAAAAGTAGTTTTTAAAATGTTAATTTGGTCCGAAATGATCTTAATTATTTTTAAAATCATAAAATATATGTGTAATTCTTAACCCTCTCATCATGCAATTGCCAAAAGGGTAATTCAATTGAAAGTATATAAAAACAATTGAAGTTATAGTTGACCGAGTACTCTAGGAGGTGACCCTGTGAAAAATCACCTCTGGTCCTAGATTAATCAATTTAGGTACTATTAGTCTAACATATGAATTCAATTAAAATTATAAAAAATAAATGTTCAATATATTGCGTCAGATTTCTCATCTGTTGTAAGTTATCAATTAGATTAGGTAACAACAGATTATGAATCTGATGTAAATTATCAAACAGATTAAGTCATATGTTGCTATAGATTACCCATCTATTGTAAATTATCAAATAGATTATCATATGTCACAATAAATTACCCATATATTGTAAATTATCAAATAGGCGATGCTATCTGTTGTGGCTGACCTTATGAAAACTCACCTCTAGTGGTGGTGCAAGAAGTGGTTTGATCGTCTCTTGGTGTAGAGATTAAGGAGAAGCAAGTGCTGGATCCTATCTTGATGAAAATCAAGATGATGTTGGTGGGAAAAAGGTAGTGGTGTTTGAGATTAGCGGTGATGGTAATTTATGGTACCAAGGGAGGTTGTGCGTTCCTGATGTCGATGGGTTATGACAAAGAGTTTTGGATGAGGTGCATGAGTCACACTATGTTATTTATCTAGGCTTGACTAATATATGTTATGATCTCAAGGAGATCTATTGGTAGAATTGCATGAAGAAGGATGTGGCTGATTTTATGGCCAAATGCATAGTGTGTCAACATGTTAAGGTTGAGCACATAAGGCCAGGAGGGTTGTATCAAGAAATTAATTTGCTTGAATGGAAGTGGGAAGTGATTAATATGGACTTTGTGACCTATCTTCCTTGGTGTCAGAGTCAATATGATTTGATTTGTGTTATTATGAATAGGATGACTAAGTCTGCACAGTTTTTGCTAGTGTAGACTACCTTCTCGGTGGAGGATTATGTGAAGCTATACCTTCAGGAGATTGTGAAGCTGCATGGGGTGCCTATTTCACATATTTCTGATCATGGCACATAGTTTATGTCTTACTTCTGGCAATCTTTTCAGAGAGAGTTGGGGGCCAAAGTGAGTTTGAGTATTGATTTTCATCTGCAGATAGATGGGCAAATGAATAAGACTATCCAGACATTGGAGGATAAGCTTTGGTTCTGTGTGATTGATCATGGTGGCAATTGGTTCAATATCTATCTTTGGTGGAGTCTGCTTACAATAATAACTATCATTCTAGTATTGGTATGACCTATTTTGAGGCATTGTATGGTAGGAGGTATAGATCTCCTATTGGTTGGTTTGAGCTTGGTGAGGCTGACATGTTTGGTCCCAACTTGGTTTACCAGTCTATAAAAAAAGTGAAGGTGATTTGGGATAGGCTTAAGGCTATCCAAAGTCTCCAAAAGTCCTATGCGGATGTTATGCATAGAGAATTGGAGTTTGAGGTTGGGATAAGGTTTTTCTCAAGGTATCTCCCATGAAGAGTGTAGTGTGGTTTGGCAAGAAGGGAAAGCTAAGTCCCCAGTATGTGGGTCCTTCTGAGATTTTATGGAAAGTTGGTAGTGTTTCTTATGAGCTGGAGTTTCCTTCGATATTGAGTTTGGTTCATCTGGTCTTTCGTGTTTCCATGTTTAGAAAGTGCATTGGTGATCCTTCTTCGGTTGTTTCTTTGGAAGGATTGGGTCTCATGGATTTTTCATCTAATGAAGAAGTCCCGATTGAGATCTTGGATAGGCAGGTTCAACGATTGTGGGCCAAGGATGTGGCTTTGGTTAAGGTTCTTTGGCGGAACCATAAGGTGGAAGAAGCAGCTCAGGAAGTAGAAGAGGACATAAAGTCCAAATATCAATATTTGTTTTCTGCTCCTGGGATTCGTACGGAAGGTATGTGTCTTCGGCACATTGTTGTTTTCAGAATTCATTAAAGGAAAGATTTATATCTTTGCCTCTTTGTTTTCGAACATTGTTAAATATTAGGAATATGTTTGATAACCTAATGCAAATGACTCTTGCGTGTGGTTTCCCCTACCTTATTTGTCATTCGAGGATGAATATTCCTAGTGGGAGAGATTGAAACATCCTAGTTTCTGAACCTTAGAAAATTTCCTGGAATTCTGAACTCTAGACTCAATATGACTCATGGGTACGAGCCGTATGTTGGGGTACAGATGGTATGGTCTGGTCGTATACTAACCAATGTTGGTTGGTGGGGTGGATTTTGGTTACTGGAATAGATACGACTTAGGGGTATAAGTCGTGTTGGTGGTTATGGATCTTTTGGTTCCTTAACTTAATCTTAGACTTGGTTACTTAGGTTGGATTTGAATATGAGTGGTTGACCATGATTTGTAAGCCAGGGTACGAATTGTACTAGGGACTTATGTGTTAGGCAGTGTCCAATCCTCCAAGTATTTTATTATGCCGGAGAAATCAGTCATGGATACAGACCGTATGTTATGGTTACGACTTGGTTGGATGAATTATGTACTAGACAATGTTTGGTCAAAGGGTAGAGGTTCAGGTTATTACTGGTGGATACTGATCGTATTGGAGGGCACGACCCGTGTGGATCAGTCATATCCTTATGACGGGATTTTGGTGCAACTTAAGTGGGGGTATTCTGGAAATTTCCCCACTTATCCTAATAGGGTCCCACGACTTCTAACCTACTTGGGGGAGGTTATTTAACCTATCATTCTATTCATTAAAACTTAAAAACTCTTCCTAAACACTCCATAATCCTCTCAAGAGATTTTGGGCAAGGGAGCTAGGGTTTCAACTAAGGGATCAATTTAGGGCTTGTCTTGGTGATTTCTTTCTGTCATCATCTTGATTTAATGCTTGCTCTCTTCCCTCATTGTTAGTTTTACTTAAAGGCACGGTTTATATGAATAATTTTCATGGTTTTACTATTACATGGCTTTGGCTTTCAAATATGATTCGGGGGTTTTGATGCTATATGGTTGGTTATGGTTTCCCATGGTTTTAATTATTCTTTTATATGCATTTATGGTGGTTTTGGATAATTAGATTGAATGGGAATGATTTATTGGTAATTGGAATTGGTTTGGGTCATATTATGTCCTCAGTGTTTGACAAAATTCTTATAAGGATATGTTCATTGCATTGACTTTTTTTAATGGAACTCTTGCATGTTTTAAACTTGGTAAAAGAATTATGCATGGTTTAAATAGTTTGGAAAGGCTAAAGGTTAATTTGTTATGCTTGTGGAGAACATGAAAGTCTCACAAGTGGTTTAGTATGGTAAATGGAAGGGCACTTGAAAGTCCTCTTAAACCTAAATGGTTGGCTATGGATGATACTTTCAAGTAAGGATTAGTATGATGATACCAATATCAATGGACTTGGTTGATAAATAGATAATGGTTTGGTTATTTGAAAATTGGTTTTAATTAGGCAATAATGGCGGGAGGTGTAGCTAAGTCGTGGAAGGTGGAGTCCCGAGGGGAAGGGGCGAAATTGGAAACTCTTATTTACCGATATGAGGTTCGTCTTGGTGACCGTGTGCATGATGTCACACTTTATTTTAGGGATGTACTATTTATCCCATGGGATACTTCTATGGTCGTGTGGCTACTCACACTGGGGCCCTTTCAGTAGGATGAGTTGAACCCATACAGCCCATGAGTAGTTTAGGACGGCGAAGCTACGCAAACTTGGTAAAGGTTTTAAAGACATGCTAACCTCCCGGGCAAGGTTATATATATATATATATATACATATATATGTAGATTTGGTTGTGTGCATATGGATGGTTTAACTTGGTTTTATAAATGACATTATTTTATTCGTACTTTGAGCTCATGCTAGTGGTCACTCGCTAACCCCGTCTACTGGCGACTGTATACCCACGCTATGCAGGAAGTGGCCGTTTTAGTCCTCCTACATAGTAATTAACTCAGGACCAATATGTGGACTCAAGTGGTGACTTCCATCCTTTTGGAAGGCATCATTTTATTTTACGGGTATTTTTAGACATTTTATTTTAATTTTTAAATTGGTTTTGGCTGTGGTTAGGGGTATATCCTAACCAAATTGTATTACTCTTTTGGTTAGAGTCTTTATGGTACTTCTATGGGTTGTAATGGGTGGGATCAGTATATGTGTCGGCCTCAGCATTGGAATAGGCTGGGAGGCTGACATCATTGGACGATATTGTTGGTTGTTCCATCCTATTTCATTTTAGGATTAATTATATTATGTTTTGGAACGTCTTTGGTTATGGCCTGGTTTATGGCCTTATTTGGAGTGGTTTGGTATGGTTGGATTATGGTTATGGGATAGTTGAACTCGGTTGGGTCGGTCACGATTGTAATTTATTTCCAGAGTCTTTATGTGAGCAGTTACACTACGTTGCTACATGCTCAAAATTCAGCCAATTCAGGGCAGGCGGTTGAAGGTTGGGTTGGATTACGGGAGTGGTCTCCGATCCTGGTCAGACTTAGGTCACCCATTACGATAAGGCCCCAGGGCGGGTCTTGTCAAAGAAGTGCCAGTTCACTCAGAAGTATGACTCCTATTCCATAAATATATGAACTCCAAACTCAAGTCATGTACCTCATGATTCATTTACTCATGTTTTACAAGATGCTCAGTTTCCAAAATTCATGGTACACCCTTAATGACTAGCGAAAGTTTACATTATGGCATGTATGTCCTCAGTTTAGATCTTTTTAATGAATTCATGCCTTTGATACTCTATTCCTCAGGCCTTAGTTAAGTGTAACAATTATGTATATTATTCATTCTTGCTTCAGGTCCTCATGTTCTTACCTTTCAGTGACCTCTCCCTATTTAAAAGTAGTGGTGATGAAAATAAATGATCCCAAGGGGGAACTAGTCAAAGTTTTATTTAAAAATTTATTCATCATATTTCATATTCATCTCTTAGAATTCTACGTCAGGGATTACAACTCTTTTCCTATCTTTCAGCCAAGTCAGTCTTCATTCGAGGACAAATGATCCCAAGGGGGAGATATTGTAGCACCCCAAAAATTCAATCCACTATTAGAATCATGTTTCAAGTTAATACAAAATCAAACCTCATGTTTGGTAGTTTGACAAGTGATTTATACATATATTAGGCCCCAAATAGCTCTAGCTTATAGACAAGTCAAAACATTCCTTAGCGATTGAATTCTTGTAAAACATATCACTATAGTTAGATTCAAACGAGTATAACTTTTGGATTACTAAGAATTTTTGAGCTCAAGAGCCACCATCACATAGATAATTGAATTATCTTTCCAACTATACCATTTTTGCCTTAATCTGATACGAGATAAAAAGTTATGGCCAAATTACTGAAGCAGTATCAAAGTTGCCTAGTGATAACGATCCTGATAGCGACTCGTTATCAAACATAACGGGTTGTTAGAGGGAGATGTAATTTGAAACGTAGAGGCTGAAATAAGTCTTCTTACCATGACTCAAGTGATAACTCATGGACGGACCCTACAAGTCGTGATCTAAGTAGTCAGGACTGCTTCCAGGAGACTTTCAGACAGTTTCTATGGTTTTCTTTTTTGTTATTTTTCTATTCTTTTATCCCTAAAACTACGTCGTTTAAGCTATTCTAAGGCTGAATATAAAGCATAAAAAATTCCAAATTACTCATTCTTAACACAACACACGAATTACTCAAGAAACATGCGATTTTTCATTCCTCCAAAGCAAGAAATTAGGGTTCTTCATCTCCAAGTTCAAATCCTCAAAACTTCAATTCAAAAATCGAAAGTAATCAGGTATGTGGGTATTCATGAGGATCTTCTTTCATTTTCATGTCCAAATTATGATTTTGTTCATTAATTTTATGATCTCCATAAACTAGGATTTTATTTAATTGTTACTCTAAGCTTAAATTCAATCCTCCGTAATAAAAATTTCACTCATAAACATGTTTTAGTGATCTTTCATGATTTCTTAGGCCCATATTATTATTCACGTTATGCTCATGTCCATGCATGATTTACATGATATTACTTCCTGTTTAAAGCATATGATCAAGTGATGAATAATGTACCCATTTTTTAAAAACTTCTCAATCCTCAAGTTTTGGGTTTCAGGTCAAATATGAGTTTTTTTCTAATTTGTTCAGTTTATTTTGTAATTAAATTATGAATAGATATTTTTTTCATAAGAGTAGCATCCTCCTATGTTCAAAATCACGAATTCCCTTATTATGAGAAGTTGTTGATTTTTGGGCTTAAATTGTGAATTTTCTCTTAATGTCAGTTAATATTATCATGAATAGAGCTGGTGAGTTATGAACGCCCGATACCTAGAATTTCATGCATGTATTAATTGTTTTGTTTTGAGTACTTTAGATTATGCATATGTTTCTATTTTAAAGACTTTTAATATATATATATATATATATATATATATATATATATATATATTTAGTGTCGTTTAGTTGGGAGTGGTACTTAGCACTGAGTGAACGCGAAGATGAAGGTTCAGCCGCCAATTGAGGATTGAGACCTTTAGTAGAAGGCCCTAAGTTCCAGAACTATGACGTTACCTTAGGTTATGAGGGGTCACCCACCAGTAGAATACTGACACCCTAGTCCTTCGGGACATCATTTACTGGATCCACACTAGCCATGCCCTTTGCAAAGTACTGACACCCTTCCAACTAGGGTTACAGGTTGGACCCTGATTTGCTCAAATTGGGGTATGTCGGTTATTGTTAGCTCCCATAGTCCTCAGTTTATGCTTCAATTTCGGATTATGCATGACCTTGTAATCAGTTGATTCAGTACAGTATTAATCAGTTACAAGTTTATTTTCTTGATCATTGCATCAATTCATATTCCACCATTTTAGACCTCGTATTCATACACGACCCTTAGCTTAGCTTTACCTTCTTTTAAACTATTAATTTTCAGACTATCATAACTTTTACGCACAACCATGTTTTAAATGAATATTTCAGCAAATGATTTATGTCTTTAGTTTTATAGAATGTTTTAATTATTTTCATAACTAGTACATAACTCATATACTCAGTACATTCCAAAGTATTGATTGCATACCTCTTCTTCCTACATTTTTTTAGCTAATTTAGATTCGGGTGTTTAATCTCAGGATCATAGTCAGGAAGATCACAACATTCAGCCAACAGGTGATGAGTTCTCTTATTTTGAGGACTCAAGTTAGTTGTAGTTCTAGTATTACATTTTTTATTCATATGTATTGATTAGGGATAGTTGGGGGTCATGTCCTGACTACCTATAGTCAGTATTAGTAGAGGTTTTATAGATAGTCAGTTAGATTTGTAGTAATCTGTTTCTCTTTCTTTTCAGAATACAGATATTGTAATTAAGCTTTCTAATAGTAAATGTATCGAATCAGTTTGTTCCATGATTATGCTTCCACTTAGTCAATTTAGCACTTATATATGTGTGTAACCAGTTGCTCAAGTATCATGGCAGTACCATGGGTTAGCTTGGGATCACTTGTGGTTCTAAGTATCGTGTTACGACCAGGGGATCATCTCGGATCGTGATAGACGATGAGTCATATTTAATGCTAAGTGTAAGCTGACTGACATAGATAATTTTTTCATTGATTTTATGAATTGACCAAATATTGTTGGACATTTCAAAATTAAATAGTTATACAAGTAAAAATGGACGAAGAAAGTAGTAAAAGAAGGTTTAATTTTCTTCATGTCCCATAATTGTTGTAGCACTAATTGGAGGGCATATTAAAGCATAAATGGAATATTAATTACGGTCAAAAAATTGAAGTTGGTATAGATTAACCAAATATATTGAAAAAAAAAGATTAATTGATGATTTTGGTAATTTGAAAAAGGATTTTTTTTAAATCAAATTTCTCTTGAAGGATTAACCATACACTTATTTGATAATAAAAACACAATCCAAAAGAAGCATATAAAATGAATAGAGGGTGTACCTTTTAAATATAATAAATTTAATATCTTAAAAAATGTGATAAATAATATTTAATAGGTAGGGTAAAATAGATAGAAAAGAATAAATTATTTATTAATTTTTTAAAGTAGACAAATATTATTGAACACTTATTTTTAATATAACGACAAGGATTGATGAACATAGGAAGTAATATATAAGACATTAAGGATTTTTTGGTTGTAAAACAAGTTAGGCACAATTAAAAATGTATAACTGTATTTTGTTTTTTAGGAAAATTTTAGTAATTATAGAGCAAATATTAATCCGACCCAATTTAAGTGATTTATAGTTTTTTGCAATTTTTTTTTTAAATATTTATTTTTAGAATGTGAGGTGTTTGATAAAAATTTTGAGATAAAATAAGTGCTTTTAAGGAATAGCAGAAGCTGTTTTTAGAAATTAAAAAAAATAGCTTTTACCTAAAAACATTTTTCAAAAAATAAAATTTAAAAAACTTTTAATGGTTCGATTAAACACTATGCTAATAAGTGATTTTAAAATTTATCAATCAAACAAAAATTATTTCTTTATTTATTTTACAAAAATATTTTTTAAAATAAGTTGATTTTAGAAGTTTGATTAAAAATGCTATTAGTTTGACTGGAAATTGAGTTCAAGAAATAAAGAAAGACTATCAAGTTTTGTGATATTAAATTAAATAGATAAATAATTCTTTGAATTTTGTGGTCTAGAGCTTGTCATTACTAAATATAGAAAGAGACACTCTTTCTCGAACCAAAAAGAAAAGTAAGAGACTTAGGAGTCATTTGGTGTGAGGTATAATGTATGATAGTCCCGAGATAAAATGCATGATTATTTTATCTTGCATTTGGTTGAAGGTACTCTCTCCATCAATAATACTTGTCCATGTTACTAAAAATATATATCCAAAAATATTTGTCAAAAATCAAGGAATAATGGACCCATTCTCCCCTTAATTATTAATTATAGTCATTACTCAATATATTTTTTACAGCATTGAATTTATTATATTCAAAGAGTAATATAATAAATGTACCACTGTTATCTATTATTTCTTAACATGTGTGTCAAGTCAATAGTGGACAAGTATTGTTGGACGGGGGAGTATTAATTAGCTCCAAAATTATTTATCCCACCATTTATTCTGCAATAACGGAATAAATTATTTTATATATGTCACACCCCTTTTTTAACTAAAAAGATTAATTTTAAGTTCGAAAAGGGTTTTATTATTAGAGTGACTAAAAATGAAAATTTATTTTGAAAATGATTTTTTACATTTAAACATAGAGTCGTCACTTGGTATAATCGGGTATGCCAAGTCACCTTTGGAATTTTTTTTTTCAAAATAGTTTTTGACTCTTTGAAAACTGATCCACGAGTAGAGATTTTAAGAAATTCTGTTGACCTAAGAGAAGGTGTAAGGCACCCCTCGTTCCCATAGTTCGATCACGTTCGCTTCGTGGAGTATATCGGCTAGTATGACACTATGGAATGTATAAATCAACAAAACACTTAAACAAGAAAACAAACAACCAAACAATCAAAACTCCAAAATAGTGTCTAGTCTAATTTATTACAAACCAAACTAAAAGCCTAAACTATTTTAATTACCCTAACTATGCTTTACCCAATGCCTCAGGCCATGATCATCATTCAACAAATATTTCAAACACTCAAAATCTATAAGCTCTGAATTTTGCCTACCCAACCTACCATTTACCTACCCATTTCAACCTATCATGGTACTGTCACGTTCAACAACATCAATAAGTAAAAATTAATCAACATTCACTAGTATCAATATCAATCCCCCCCCCCCCCCCCCCCGAAGTTCATTTTAAACTAACGATTAATTAATTCTTCAACTTCAATTTTTCAAAATTCAAATCCAATATCAACCACATACACTCAAAAAAGATTCAAGCATGCTAAACACACAAGTCATTCACATCCACAACAACAATTAAAATTTGAGATATAAAATAGAGAGCGAGAGAAGAAATAGACCTCAAATTTAAGCTTTTCAAGTGTAATTGATCTTTTCGAATAGAACCACATTCAAGATCTAAAACCAAACATCAAAAAAATGAATAAAACCAACCTCGATATACCTTTTTTGCTCTATTTTTCTCCAACTCAGACCAAAATCTAGAAATAACGAAAGACCCATGCCCGAATTTGTACACCCCGTTACTGCTCCATTTATTTTTAAATAATTTTAACCGGATCTTGGTTTGGTCGGGTTAGTGTTGGGTTGTTCTCCAGCAACTTCGCCAAAGCAATAACGAGCAGAGGCTTCCAATGGAGATTCTGATGGGTTTCGGCGAAAACTCGCTGAAAATCGTCAGCTACTACCTGTTTTCTCTCTTCCCCGTCGATCTCTATCTATTTTTTTCTATCTCACGTATCTCTCTATTCGCTCTGATTTTTCCTCTCTTTCTCCCTCTCTCAATTTTTCTCTTTCTCTCTTGGTTCTTTTCTAACGTCACTATATGAAGCTGTGTGAGTGCATTATATCGGTGTGTGGGTATGGGAGAATATGGGTGGAAAAATAGAATGGAAGGAATGATATTCACCCTTCTCTGCTGGGTTTTCACTATTTGTGTAGGTATATTCTGCCCATGAGGACGAGTGTGTGGATCTGGTGTATGAGTGTGTATATTGTTGTATGGTCTTTTCTTGTGTCCATGAAAATGAGGAGTATATCTAGTGTATTGTAGTATTGTTGTGATGTGTAGTATGAATTTCTATGTATTGTTGTTATGTGCAGATGTTATAAGAGAGAAAAAGACAAAACAAAAGGAGGGGAGGGGAGAGAGGGGAAGGGGGTACGTGGGTTTAGGAGATGTGAGGTGGGGTGGTGAGTTGTCTAATTTTGTTAGGAGAGGTGGTCATTCTTATGTCTTTTTTTTGGAAAGTTATCCAATAGGGTGGGGTGCATGGTAAGGTGAGGTAAAATAAATATAATTGACTTTTGGAGGGGCAAAATTATGTGCGTACATCATCCCCCTCTTTATTTGTGAGCATAAAGTATTTGCAGACAAAGAAATAGATAATGAGATAAAATTTTAACCTAACAGTTATTCAAAAGGAAGAAACAAAAGGACGGAGAGAAATCAATTCTTGATTTTGGGCATCCAATCCATCCCAGGATATGCGGGAATCAAGCCACATCCAGTTCCATGGTTGAAAAGAAAAGGGACTACACCGAGTTGGAGAGTCGAGTGAGGTTTTGTTGATATTCTGGTACATAGCTCTATCATTACATCAAAAATAAAAATTACAAGTTAGAAAAATAACTGAAATTACAAAAGACCTAAAAAATAATTGAAATTATTAAAGTCCTATCTATGCAGCTTCTCTTGACTCCTGACTTGAGTATTCAATGCTTTCAAAATGATAAATGATCTAATATTCTTTGGGTTAAACTTGAAAATATGCTTTCAAAATGATAAATGATCTAATCTTCTTTGGGTTAAACTTAAAAATAAACTCTTTCTCCATACAGAATTTGGTGTTAGGGATGAACTTAAAACTTGATCATGTTCTGCAGGTGGTACTTCTGAATTTGAGCCTGAATTTGAAAATCTTCACTATATTTTTCAGGCGGGCTCCAGACTTGAAATTTTAACTTCTTCTCCATATTATTCAGGCGGGCTCCTGACTTACTATTTTGTCATCTATTTTCCAAGATGGTTCCCAATTTTCACTTTATTCACCCTGCTCTCCAGGTGGACTCCTCTCTTACTATTTTATCACCCTATTCTTTATATGGGCTCCTGACTTGCTATTTTATCACCCTATTCTCCAAGTGGAAACTAGACTTTCTATATTATCACCGTGTTCTCCAGGCAGACTCCTGACTTGTTGTTCCATCACCCTATTCTCCAGGTGGGCTCCTGACATACTATTTTATCACCCTATTCTCCAGGCGGGTTCCTGACTTTCAATTTCATCACCCTGTTATCCAGGCGGGCTCATGACTTGCTATTTTATCACTTTATTCTCTAGGAGAGCCCCTGAATTATTGTTTCTACGTTCCATCAATAGATTCTCCAGGTGGGATCCTAACTTGTTGTTTGATCACCCTATTTTCTAGGCGGATTTCTGACTATCAATTTCATCACCCTATTCTCCAATCGGGATCCTGACTTATTGTTTCATCACCCTATTCTTCAGGCAGGATCTTGACTTGTTACTTTCGTCACCCTATTCTCCAGGAAGGCTCCTGAATTACTATTTTATCATTCCATTCTCTAGGCGGACTCCTGATTTACTATTTTATCACTTTATTTTTCAAGCATTCTCCTGACTTACTATTTCTTCATCCGTTCTCCAGACGGACTCCTGACTTGCAATTTTATCACCCTATTTTCCAGGCGGGCTCCTGAAATCAAAATCAACACTAAAACAAAAATTATCTTAAAGAGTTATGATAAATAAAGATTTTATTTTTCTGAAATAAAGTCCCATTCTCTAGGAGGGTCCTGAACAGTAAATAAAGTCCTATTTTTCAGAAAGGTCCAAAACAGTAAGTAAAATCCCATTTTTCAGGAGGGTCCTGGATAGTAAGTAAAGTCCTATTTTCCAGAAGGGTCCTGAACAGAAGGTAAAGTCCTATTTTTCCGGAGGGTCCTGAAGTGAAGTTTCAAATAACATGAATTTTTTTCCTCAGTTTATCATTAGAAAAATTTTGTAAGTGTTGAACCCAATCACAACTACTTGCAGAAAGGCATAATGTGATAGTGAATCAAGACTCTGATCAATAAATGCATCTTTTGAGGATAAATTTAATGATCATGTGTGTCTCTTAAGAGTAAAAACGAGAGATTTTGACTAAAATGTGCATCTTTTGGAACTTAACAGTTCAAACTAGGAAGTGCACATCCTAGCCATGAGACATAAAAGACCCAAATTATCAAGTGTGTCTCTTAGGGTATAGGATAATAAAATTTATCATAATTGTGATTATCAAACCTTTGCAGCAACATTACCTCTTGCTTTATCGAATGTAGCACATGTTCCTGCTTCATACAAAGAAAACTTGTGGGTTTAAAAGTATGGTCGTTGGCTTGTGGCTTTAGCTTTTGAGGTGATTGCTCTTGCGCTTGTCATATTTAATCTTGCTTCCAGCTAATGGCATATGTCATTGACTTGTTGCACCAGTCCCATACTCAGATTATTAGAATCGACTGTGAAACAAACACAGTATCTTCATTTTTCTATGTCTCTTAGATAAATCCTTTGAACCTTTGTATTTCCACGAATCTCTAAACTTGTCTGTTGACAAAACTTTCTGGATGTCTTATTTCGGCTTGCAGTAGTATCTTTCATGTGCTGGCTTTTTGCCTTGCTTTATGCAATTGAAGAAGTTGGTAGTAAGTTTTGAAGTCTTTTCTCACTTGATTTGACATGGATTGACTCAAAGACACGAGAAAAATGAAAATAATTTTCTATTTGAATAACAGACTCAAAGTACAAAAATAGAAAAATAGAGAAGAAAGAAAAGACGATGTATGTCCCATTTAAAAAAATAGAGAAAAGAAAAAAATTATCTAAAAATGAGAGTCAAATCTAATGATTATGACATGCATTTGGATTAAATTGTCTGGTCTTTCCATTCAAACTCTCACCAATTGTTGTAGAGTTAATGACCCTAAAAACTGAGTTGCTTTCATAGGCCAATTGCACTAACAGATCTCATTCGGCTAGTGGTGCCTTGAAGGTTTCGCCAATAAGCCTCTCTCGTTCATATCTTCCTCAACGCATTATTATTTATCATGTCCATGAGGATTTTCACCAACAAGACTCTCATTTTCATTTTCCTCAGCTCATCATCACCTTGTAATGTCCATGAGGGTTTTAACCAATAAGACTTTCTCATTTCATTCTCTTAACTCATAATCGTCTTACGGGGCCCGTGAGGGTTTTCACCAATAAAAATCTCTCATTTTATTTTTTTAACTCACAATCATCTTACAATGTCTGTGAAGGTTTTCACCAATAAGACTCTTTCATTTCATTCTCTCAACTCACGGTGCCCATGAGGGTTTTCACCAATAATACTCACATTTTATTTCTCTCCCAATTCCTTGTGCTAAGAGAGACAAGTAGTTCCCAAAATGCATCATCATATCCATTGCATGCTTAGCCTTGATATTCTTAAAGATTGAACTGAAGGTCTTTCTTTGGTTATAACTTGGATTTTAGATAGTGTTAGAAAGAAAGAATGGCATGAGGCTCAAACGACACTTGAATTGGGGTGGGACTTACAACTTTTGAAATCGACTCAAACAACAAGGATTAACTCATGCCCCAATTTTTTTGGCTGGGTAATTCTAAATTATTTATTTGATGGGACCGAACCTAAAGTAGGGTTGCCTAAGTATATCACCTCAGAAAGAGGAGAATCAGGTCAAACGTAATTCCAGCAACTTATTCTTTTTCTTGATACTGATTTTTCTCCTTCTTTTTTTCTTTTATCGACTCTTTTTATCTTTGGAACTTTTTCTGACTCTATTTTTCTTGAAACTCTTTTCTTTCTTTTTGGATACAACTTTCTTTTTATTTTTTATTTTTTCTGAAACCTTTTTAACTTTATTCTTTTTGCTGACATGTTTTCTTGAACTTTGCTGACTCTATCTTGATTTCAAAAGAGGGGTATAAAAGAAATAGAACTAAAGCTCAAACAGGGTAAACAAAGAATGACACAGTATTTGGATAACAGAATGAAATGCCTTCGTTATATCAATTCTTGAAGATACAAGTACATATCATGCAATATGCAAGTGAAAAATGAAGATCATTTGTGACATTTTAACAACACTAGCTTTAACTGAGCATGTGTGTCGCTTCTTCTTCCACTATTGTCAAACATACAACTTGATCCTTGTTGTACACACCTCACATCAGATGACTTATACTTTAGTGGAGCAAATTTCTTTTGTTTCTCTTGCCAGGAGATTGTGCATCCACTGTTTGACCTGATTGAAATATGTCTTTTATGTGATGACCAAATTATTCTTGTGATTCTCAACATGATTGCCTTAATTTATTCATGAAAGGCTTTAGCTTGGTCACCCAATATCTCAACACTTTATTTATTTCTCAAATATGTTTTTTTCGAACTTTAATCCTCTGATTCAATGTTTCATGATTAAACTGAATTTTAAGGTCTGGTAGAAAATTTCACAAGCATGTCATATCACTAGAACCAACATAAAATGTAGTTGTAAAAAAACAGACAAACAACACGTATTGAAAAATAAAAAAAAAAAGGACACTCGATTTAGTTGTATGGAAAGATAGAAGGGTTTGAACATAAACGACAAGGAACAAAACTAGACAAATCTAGAACTACAATCCTGAAATAGTTTAGATAACGAAATACAAAACAAAACAAACTACCAAAACCCCTTCCTAGTAAGGAGAGGAGTGTCTTCCCAATTCTGAGCTTGACATCTTAGCCACTAGTTTACAGATCAACATGACTAGAGGTTCCACCACTTTCAAATACATTCCCTTCAATATATAAGTTTTGGACCCCCATGCTCAACTCATTGCTTCCCATGTATTGTGAATTACCATGTGTTGGTGAAGAATTTTGTGTGACGCTTGTAGTGTCAATGTTTTGCACTACAATTAATTTTTCTTGGATCATCCTTTCTATTTATCTTTTCAAAGTACGACAATCTTCAATGTTGTGACCCTAAATATTAGAATGATATGCACACCGTACATTAGGATTAAAATTTCTTGAATGTAGATCAGGAGTATACTAAAGGAGAGGAATGATCATGCCCTACTGTCTTAATTTCTAGATAAAATTAGTATATGATTCCCCAATTGGTGTAAAATTATTCTTTGACTTCCTCCTCTTTACAAATTTTGGTCTCGGTTGAAAGTTAGAATTAGAGGTTCCTTGGTAAATATGTGGGGATCGAGGATGATGTTGAGAGACCGGTGCATGGCATTATGGATAAGAAGACGGATGAGTATGTAGTTGTGAATTGTTCAAAGGATAGTGAAGAAATGGAATGGAATATCTTAAATATTGAAAGGAGGAACCTTGTTGCAGGTTATTAGATTGATCTGATGTATAGGCCCGGGGTTGAGGCTAACAGTATTGGTGAGTTAGACCACTCAAGCTCTGCTTTAGCCCTAACACAACAATGAGTACATTTTCCTTCTTCTTTGCTTTAGTTTCTTTTAATTGATTGTAATATTATCCCAAGTGTTTCACAGAATCCGTGTGCTCATTCAGCCCCTCAAATTTTGATATCTCAAAGCTAGGAGGAAGTTTACACTTGAAGACATGCCCAGTCCTTAAATGAAACATCTTTATAACCTATAATTTTCATAGAATTTTTTATAATCTTTTCAACACACTTAATTTTTCTCGCCATCTTCTCTTGCTCTTCTTCCATGTCATACTTCTTAGTAAGAAATTTTGGTGGTTCAGTTAACTTAAATGTAGGCTCAGGAGTATAGCAGTGATCGTCAAAAGTATTGAATATAAACTCACTAGCAAATTGGGAAAGCACAATCATTAGCGGATAACCAAGGTGTGAACCTCAGAAGAGGGTTGAGCAACAAAAACACAGACGGTAGTTGCTGTTGTCAATATGGTAGGTTTATACTGAGGTGCTAGAGAATGAGTGGTGGAAGAATTTGGATGTTTTTCGCTTGGAGTAAATTCTGAGGCATGTTGTAGTGCATCAACAATAGCAGGAAACTGAGTTGTGATATGGCTGAAAAGCTAAAGATATTTGTAGGCTCAAAAGCAGGGAATGTAGGAGGAGGCAACCCACTGGCCAAGCTTGCTGCATTTCAATCATTTGTTGCTTTAGCTTCATAACCTCTTGCTTTAAACTCTCATTTTCTAAACTCTGTGTCAAATTCATGATGTCACTCTCAATATTCTTATTGGACATAACTAACTCTTCCTTGGACTTGATGTAATATGGAGGGCCAAGTAAAATACCACAAACCAACCACCTAAAACACACTAAACAATGAAGATAACAAATGCATTAGGGTTTAACATTTTTTCAAAATCTCTTTTTTTCCTTTTCTTTCTTTTATTTGTTTGAAAAGATCACTGAACTCTAGAAGGACGCCTACGTATCTCACTCCCGAGAGAGGAGAATCTGGTGTGCGTAGTTTGTGATGTTTGGCCACAAAATGGCCAATCAAACTCTTTTTTTTTTCTTGAAACTTTAGAAGAAAAGAAAATAACAAATTTTTAAAAAAATTGACGAAAATCTTTTTGAATTTTTCAGGTTTAAATCCACTGTGCAAAATGAAACTTGTGATTATCAAGAGAAATCTTTTTGTATTTTTCATATGGAGAAATGCATGGCTTAACTAATCTATCACCAAATGAATTCTTTTGTTTTTTCAAAAGATATTTACGCAAATCTTTCTAAATTTTGATTTTGAAATTCATACAAAAATGAAACCTAAAATTATCAAAGAAAAATCTTTTTGTATTTTTCAGATGAAGCAACACGTGCATACAACTAATCTAAAATGAATTGCAATTTTTTTTTCTTTTTTTAATTATTATTTTTAAAAAATATTAACAAAAATATTTTTGAATTTTTTAAATAAGATCACCGAACCCAAGAAGGGTTGCCTATGTATTTCATTCCCGAGTGAGAAGAATCAGGTGTGTGTAGTTCGTCCAGATTGAAAAATCAAATAAATACCTAATAGACTGGAGAACTACTCGAGGGATAGGACCATAACAAATAATGAAAAACGATTGAAAAAAGCTTTTTTGAATTTTCGATTTGAAATTTCATAACATAAGAAACCAACAACTACGAAAGAAAAATCATTTTTCTATTTTCAAAGGAAATTGTCCTAAAATAATGCATCAACAGAAATGAAATATTTTTGAATTTTCGACATAGAAAGACACAAAGATCCTAAAAGAAAAATCTTTTTGGCATTTTCATTATATGAAATGTACAAAACTTCTAACATCTTTTAGGTTTTCTCTATAAAATGGATAAAGCTCCTATCAAATAAAAATCTTTTTGAAATTTTCAAGTTATGAATGCATGCTAACGAAAATAAAGAAAAATTCTTTTTGATGTTTTTGTTTTTGAGAAAAGGGATGCAAAAATGTAAAAAAAAAAAAAAAATCTTTAAATTTTTTATTGTGAAAAACAAAAGTCATAAAGAAACTCCTAATATTATGTAATTCTCTTTTTTTCTTCTTCCAACTTTTCCTTGCCTAAACACAATCTTTTTCTAAATTCTAGCACATGCTTATCCAAATCAGTCAAATGACCTCATTACCTTCAAAAATGCAACAATTAGCATGAAGGGATGCTTTAGGGGTGTGTCTCCTACAAAGGACTAGGCGGATCCCGTTGGGTCTCAGCATGATGCAGATAAGAATGACCTAAAGGCTGACCTACGCTGAAGTTCGACTAACACAGCTGTTCGAAGGAGCATATGGTTGATAATGGCTGCAATTGCTTTCCACCTACTCCATACCAGCCGATGGCTCTCCCTCATAAAAATAAGGGTGACTCAACAAATGATCGTATATACAGCGTGTACTACAAGACTTATTGCGAAAGAATGAATCAGGATAATGCATATGATGTCAGATATAAATCAGTAATACATAAGAGAAAACTATAAACACTAGCATATAGGCACCAAATGATGATAAAATGATAACACAAACAAGGCTTCTGTACACCCTGAATTCTAAAAATCTCCAGTAGAATCGCGAAAGCTCTTAGGATTTACCCTAAATTTCCTAATTTTCTATCATAACACAAAGAAGATCAAGATTGATTCACCAGAAAATTCAGGACAAGGAAAGATTTGTTAGGATTTACCTTGAATTTTCTAATTTTCTATCATAATTTCTTTTAAGAATATTTTTCTACTATAATTAGAATTACCTTTTTAGTTAAAAAAATATTTCCTTGTTGAAAAAAATTTCTTTTCTATTAAGTTTCTTTTTCCTTATAGAAAGGATTTTTGTATTTTTATAAATAGAAATTTCTCTTTTAAAGTCATAACAAAATACTATCCACAATATAGTCGTTTAAGAATTTTGTCGTGGGAGATTTAAAATGAAATAATATCATAAATTGCCCCTGCTGAACGTGTCGCATAGCTTTAAATTTGCTGTGAACTTTTCTTTTACTTCACTCTTTCATGGCCACGTGGCTATTCTTGAGAGTTAGTTTGAATCTGTTTGGTAAAATTTCTACACGTAGACGTTGTAATATTGAAGTTCAAGCTCTTATTTATTTTAGTTAATAAAATATTAAACTAAATTATATGAGAGTAATATAAATCACTATAATTAAAATTTAAAATATATGAAGAAATATATCAAATATTTAATTGACTTTCATAATTTAATCGACACATAAATTAGTATAATCAGAATAGCATATATTATGTGAAAATTACTTAAAATATTACTATAATTTATAATTAAAATATTTTATATAAAAACTTGATTGACTTCAAATTCGATTTGTGCCATAAAATTGAGACAAATAAAATACTAACTTATATTGGACCTGTAATGACACAGCCACATATATCTGGTACTATTTATAATACTAGTTTAGGTATACGCACACCGTCTTGCACGTGTACTTCACTTTAATGAGTTTAAACATTATAATAAATAAGATATTTGTTTAAATAATAAATACGAATATAATAATTAAATTTAATATCTTTTGAGTATGTAAAGATGGGAAATTTATTATTAACCTAACATTTACTAAAGATATTTTAAAAAATCGATCGACATTCATTTACCACCTATAAACAATAACAAAATAATATAATAATGGAGATATCAAAATATTATAACTAAACCTAACTTTTACATAAAAAAATTCATCAAAGCCGACCAATATGTATCTATCACCTGTAAACTACAACAAAATAATACGATAAAAGTGATATCAAAATAATATAATTAAACTTAAATTTTACACACAAAAATTTCTTAAAGTCGACCACGATTCATCTATGAACGGTAAACTACCACAAAATAACAAATTAATAGAGATATTACGATAATACAATTAAACCTAACCTTTACCGAAAAAAATTTCAAAGCCGACCGACATTCATCTAATATCTGTAAATTAAAATAAAACAATAAGATAATAACAACTATGCCCTTGAACTTTAATAAATGGTACAGATATATCCCTCGTTATACTTTCAGTATATATATGCCCTTGCCGTTAATGAAAAGGTACAAATATATCCTTATCACTAACGGTAGGGGCATATGTGTACCAAAAGTATGATAAAGGGTATATACGTACCATTTATCATTGTTCGAGGATATATTTGTCTTTTTTTATTCCAAATAATCAACCCAAACCTACTAATCGACCCAGTAGACCAACTACCCCACCCAATCTATTTTAAAACCCAAGAGACGCCTATCTAATATACGCGTTTTCCCACACCTATAACGATATCACTACTAAAAAAATACAAATTTCTGACCATAAAAAATCGACCACATGTTGTCGGTTTTTTATTTTCTTAAAAAGTTTTGTTTTTTTTAAAAAGGCGACCACAGGTGGTTGCTTTTATATTTTAAAATTTCAAAATAATTATTTCAATAATTTTTATATTAATTATTTTTCTTTTACAAATAAAAAAAATAAAAAAATCGACCACTTGTGGTCGTTTTTAATTAAAAAAAAGAAAATAATTTAATAAATCGACCACTTGTAGTCGTTTTTTTTTTAAAAAAAATCTTTTTTAAAAAATAAAAAATCGACCACATGTGGTCGGTTTTTTGTGGTTAGAAATATGTATTTTTTTAGTAGTGATATCGTTATAGGTGTGAAAAAAACGCGTATGTTAGATAGGTGTCTCTTGGGTTTTAAAATAGATTGGGTGGGGTAGTTTGTTCACTGGGTCGATTAGTAGGTTTGGGTTGATTATTTAAAATAAAAAAATTAAAGTGAAAAAGGGACAAATATACTCTCGAACAATGATAGATGGTACGTATATACCCTTTATCATATTTTGGTACACATGTACCTCTGCTGTTAGTGATAAGGGTATATTTGTACCTTTTCATTAACAACAAAGGTATATTTGACAAGCCATTTATACCAAAAACACCAAAAGACCCTTTGTTTATACCCCTATAGACTATTACATATTCAGATAGCCTAAACCAAGAAAAGAAAGCTTATAACCATATAACTTGAGCATATATTGAAAACATCCACCAGGTACAAACCTACTTAAACCTTAAACGCAAAGCTACAAGCATTCAAGAACCAAATATGAACTATATAACCCAAAAGCTACAAGGATACAATAAGTTAATTGCATTACCAAAAACTACCCCAAATCTAATTAAAACCTGTTTCAGTTATGGACTACTCAATACTGTATATACCCAAGATGAAAGTGAATTATCTGCTATACCAGAAATATATAAAGCAATTATCACTTATAAAAAGATAATCAAGGGCAACCTATTTTTTGTAAAGTCTATACGGCACCAGCAGAGATATTGTATGATGAAATTAAGCCAGTTATACAAGTTGTGAAGATAGAAATGACCCGAGATATGATCATAACCAAAGATATTAAACAACAAGTTGAAATACCCAAAATAGATATACCAAATTTTTATGCAAACAAAAGAATTATTGGAATATCCACAATTATTCAGGAATTAGTAAATAACTACCCAAATGAAAATTCAATATGGAGTTATTATTCAAGAGACCAGCTAATGATTTATTCAAATTCAAGAGAGTTAAGACAAGCAGATATGGAAGAAGTTAGACAATGGATTATGACGTTACTCAATCTAGAAAAACGAGCAACTACCAGAACAGTTAAGAAAAAATTTATTTCAGACCAGTTATTAACCAGATACTGTAAATTAATAGGACATAAATATCCAGATCATCTAAGTTCGAAATGTAATGAAGAAAATAATGTGATTCCAGAAGTTTAGCTAAAATGAAAGAAGATAAGAACAAAAGAGGCCAGCTGGGAGATAAACGACAAAAGATATAAAGCAACACAGACCGATGAAGAAATAATAAAAGCAAGGAGACAAAGCATTAAAGTTATGAAAATGACATATCAAGAATTAGATAATTTCTCTTAACTTTAGATATGTAAATTGTTATGTAACATTTATTAGCTTTTAATAGCTTTGTTGACTTTTTTTTTTTGGTAAAAAGCCATTACTAGTTTTATTTTTTGTAGGATAGCTTTAAGACTTTCTTTTTGTAAAGTTACTTTCTACTTTTGTAAAGATGACAAATGTAAAGTAGGAACAATATAGAATAGTATACACGTTTTCTCTTTTTAGGTTATAAATAGCAGAAGCATTTGCTAAGTTAAGGCAAGACTTTTTACACGGAAAGCAAACCTTCTTGTACACAAAAAATATTCTCTCATATAATCAATAAAAGGTATTCAGTTTTACACTAAGTTATGGATGAACAAAGCACAGATTTATCAAATCTATCAGAACAGGTATTTTCATTTATAATTATGAATAGATAAATTCATAAATTTCTGACAATCATAAGTATAATAAAATAAGCTCATATTAGTTACTTTATAGTAGAATTATTCGAAGAATTGCATGTTAAGAAGTTTATTGGCAAAGTGGAAAAGGAGAAAAATTTCTAGAACTATGCCATCCTAAAGGTGAAACCGGTGAGGCAAAGAAGCCGTGATAGGAGAGTAACCAGAGTAGAGGTGCTGTTTTGGAAAAAAGTATCCAATGCTAATAGTGATTGAAGAATATGTTATTTAAGAATAATCTAGTATATAGTGATTTAAGATGATCATACTTTGTTATGTATATGATTGGAGGGAATATTTTGAAAAATAGCATCATATGAAAAATGAATAATTATTTACCTGATGAAATGATAGATGAATTTAAGATTCCATAAAAATAAATCAACAAAAATAATTACCATTAAAAATAAAAGTTACCAAGATTAATTTTTCCCAAGAAATCACTTAATTTGAAGAAGATTACACTTCCTGGTTTAACAGATAATTTATCTTCAACAAAAATAAAATTATCAAATTTTAGATAAACAATAAGAAAATGAAGTGACAAAGGTTATTCTTTTATGACAGACTTAAAACAACCCAATTGACACGTATATGATCACCTCCAAATCAATCAAATTCTCTAGAGAAAACTTCAAATCCAGCTATTGTTTTCAAAGGGGAAATCCAAAATCTTGAATTTTAATCATATCAAAGATAAAAAATCAACAATAACAAGCAACAGTCCTAAATGAAATAAATACACATATTTACACATACAAATGTTAGACAAAAAAAAAATTAGCATGAAAATATTTTTTTCGTCGAAACTGATTTCAGGACTTAAAAAAACGAAACTAATTTCAAGACTAAAACTCAGTAATACCAACATAAAATTGAACAAATAGCAAAGAGGTAGATGATGGTGAAATAAAGAAACAAATATACCTTGTTTTGAGCAGAAACAAGGGCTCGACGTCCAGAATTTAGGGACCTTTTTGTTGGGTTTTTTTGAATGTTCGGAGCTTGTTTTGGCAAGCATCAACGGATTATTTCTTCAATGTTTCAACTGATTTTTTCACTCTCCAAATTCAACTTTTTTTTCTATTGTTTTTTTTTTCGTTAGTGAAATTCTCCTCATTTTAGCAAAAAGTAAATATTTTCCCAAATGATTTTTTTATATCAAGTAAAGGACTATCTTCTGATAACTCTGAGGGGTTCTTAACGCCTTCCACTTGGATAACTAAAACCCTTACTCAGAATCTCAAACGTTTTTGAAAGACCAAAACAGAATTTTTACATAAAAATAATTTTTTCCTAATTTTTCTAAAAAATTTAGTTAGTGACTCCAAAAAATAATTTTTTTCAAAGATTCAAGAGTTACAACGACCTATGTTGGGCGCTGTTTTGACCGGTTCGAAATTGGGGGCAAAATCATGATTAAAATTTCTTCCTCAACCGTGCCCACGACCATGACCACTACCACAACTTAGACCAGGACTTCTTTCACGCCTGCATTGGTGAAATACTATAGCAATTACTTCAGAAAATGGACCATTACTAGTAGGTCAACCTTCATGATTTTTCATCAAAAGATCATTATGCTGTTTAGCAATAAAATTAAAAACTAATTCAAAATATTTTTTAAATCTATTTCTCGGAATTACTGTTGCAAGATTATACTCGAGGTAGGAAAGATGGAGAATATTTCTTCAGTATATGATGATCTGTGATATTTTCTTTGCATATATTTAATTGTGATTCTAAACATGGCAGAATTTTACACAATTACATCTTTAAAGTCTTGTAATCTAAAATTGGTCCATTCATAACCTACCTGTGGAAGAACGACCATCTTCAGGTGGTCAAAGTTATCTTTCAAATTATTACACGGTACAAGAGGATCCTTAACCATGAGATATTAATATTTAATCCCTTATTGAAGTGATGATAGACAAATATTATAGCATTGTAACGGTCTTGATTCGATGCCTAATTTTTATCTTTGATGGTGTCTGTCAGACCCATCGCATCCAAATAGGTTTCGACATCAAGTGGCCTAGATAAGTAGTGTCATGACTCAAAAAAGTGGGTCATGATGGCACTTGTCATGGCGTACCTTGAAAAGTAAGCCTATCACTCAAACTGATATAAAAAGAGGAAAAAATAGAAATACCCTAATGTAAGGCTTTTAGAACGAAGCCGAACCATACAAGTAAACATAACAATGCGGAAAAAATTTATCCAAAATACCAATCTTGCCCAAAATCAGGTGTCAATAGTGTAAGAACTACTAATACAATTCAGGAGTCAAATATATCAGAAAATAACTACACAGAAATAATATCTGTCTTCAAATACAAATAAAGACAAAACTACTATAAGATAGAGGTGAACTTTGTTGTGTCCAAGGGCACACGTAAGTGTACGTGGTCTCACCAAGTAATTATGTGGCACTAAATTGTAATACCCCGTACATTCTTAATTCAGCACAACCCCTAGTAATGTCCCTATAGCACTTAGAACCTAAAAATAAAGCTAAGAGTAGAGGGATTTAGTCATTTTTGACTCCCTTTAAACTTCAACGATTTTTAAAGTTGACCTCTCGGGCTTCGAGTTGATAATTTTTGAGTTGAATTACATTCAAGGGTGTAAGTAGCAAGTCTTGGGTAAATTTTAGATTTTTTGGACAAGGTTTGGATCCCATTCAGATTGGCAAGGCAGCAGCTCACCACGATTAGGCCGCATCACGGTGAGTATAGCGGTGAGGAGGCCACTACATCGTGGTGTAGTTCAAATCAGCAATATTCCTTTTCCAGAGAGTCACCGCGATTCCACCACATTACAGTGGGTATCACGATGACTCCCCTTACCGCGTCATGGTGATGCCCAAATCAGTAATTATCAAAATCCAGTGAGGCACTGCGATTCCACCGTGTCACGGTGGGTATCGCGATGTCCCACTCACCACATCATGGTAAGGCCTTAAACGGCACTCCAGTTTCAAACTTAAACTTTCAAAGGGAAACTTAGTCTTTTCCCAAGCCCCCAAATCATGAAACACAAGATTAAGTGTATCTTAGAGCAAAATACGCTCATTATTCATCAAATTGCTCTCCAAAAAATTCCTAGGCTTCAACATTCAACTTCAAGAAACTCCCAAATTTCATCATTCTTTTTCCAAGATAATCCAAATTCAAGGTTCCCAATTCAAGAACTTCAAGAAACAGTCTCCAAGGGCACAAATAGGGATTCAAAGTCAAGTGTCTTCATCAATTTCATCAATTAAGGTATGTGGGGTTATGAATAAGGATAATCCTTTAATCATTATTCCCAAAACTAAATTTTATTATGAATTTACAGAAATTTCAATTTAGGGTTCATACCCAATTCTTATTATTTGAAGATTTTGATATTACAAGTGTTTTGGATGATGAATTGCATGCCTATTTTTGCATATTTATGCTTGTGAAGTGGTTTTAGATATATTGAAGGTTGAATTCCATTATTTTGACTAGTGTTGTGCAAGAACTTCATGATTTTGACTATTGAGCATGATTTCTGATAATTTGAAGCATGGGTTATTAAGCCCTATTTTGAATATTGATATTCCAAGAATGATTACACTTTTAAGCATCCTACGATTTATTTACAATCAGCCTTTGAATCATGATTTGATCTTTTGATCCTCAGCTAAGATATGAAATCCACTTTACAGTATTGATTTCAGTTTTGACTACAAATTAGTTTTGATTACAGTTTGAAACAGATAGAAGCATAATTGATTTTCATTATAAATCCTTATGCTAGTTATTAAAGTGGATTTCCTACAGAATGAGCATACAGATTTAAAGGGAGTAGTGTTTAGCACCGAGCGGGTAGTATTGGTTATGTGCATCCTACTTCCCCAGAAATACAAGCTAACATAGATACAAATTCAGATTATTTCCATTTATATGGATGATAGATACAGATGTGATCACTTAGCTCAGGTTATACTTCCTGGCAAAAGTATGACACTTCTCCCAAATGAATTTTTTCTCTTAGGAAAACTAGACGTTGGACTCCATGATAGCTCACATGGTTTATGTCAATTAGAAGAACCTCCCTAAAGCTTGAACCCTACAGAAAAGAGTAATCCTAACAGAAAAGCTTTTAGAAACTAAGTGTAATGCTCAGAATTCATTTAAGATATTATTTTACATAAGACATTAGCTATAAGATTTCAGCTTTCAGTTTACAAATACAAAAGTGAGTCCTTTCGACACTTACACCGCATGATTTAAATATAGAATACAAGTGCAACTTATAGGACTAAGTGTTATGAATCACAAGATTTATATAGTATGCTTTATTACTCATGATTTATGATTTTCAGCTTTTAGTTATTCAGGCCCATGTGAGTCATCTACACTTAGCATTCACTCTTTTAGAAGTTTATATAAACATTAAGATATTGTTTTACTAATGCATTCACCCTCACCTGCTCAGTACAACCAAAAGTATTGACCCACACATACGTTTATGTGCCACATTATTTAATAATGTAGGTTTAGGTGCTCAGTTTCAGCAGCGTGAGTGATTTTGAGTATCTCCATCTACATCCCGACAGTTGGTGAGTCCTCATAGTTTGGGGACCCGATTATTCAGTTTTTCAGCTTATTAAAGTAGTTTATTCTGTATTTTTAGTCAGTTCGAGTCAGTTGTGGGTTTGTCCCAATGGCTCTCTAGTTGTTAGTAGTAGAGGCTTGTCAGACTGTTAGTTATAATTTAGATTTCCAATGTTGATTGTCCAGACTTTTAAGTCAAGTATTTTCAGACATTATATTCAGTTTATTCCAGCTTAGTTAAATTAGAATTCAGCATTTCAGCTTTGATTATATCTTTATATTTCTCTATTATGAGTTTCAGATTCAGTAGAAGGCTTACAGTGTTAGCTTGAGGCTACTCGTAGTCTTAAGCACTGTGTGACATCTCGGGACCCATTTTTGAGGCGTTACAAACTTGGTATCAGAGCCTAAAGTTTTAAAGAGTCCTAGGGAGTTAGACAAATGGCATTACATAGAGTCTTGATCATAGGTGATACAAGAATGACAAGGGATACACAAAATCACACTCCAAATGGTGCACAAATCATAAGATTTGAGGACCTTATTGGAGACCAACTCTCGGATTCAACAAACAACCAACAAAACAAGATGAACAAGGGTGTTTAACACACCAAAACATCCAACATAAACTATGTTAACAACCATGAGATGAAGAACAAGATGAACAACAACAAGATGAATAATAACAACTTACGGGTTGGATTACTAGAACACAAACACATACACAAATACAATAAAGAAAAGGATAGTTAGTGAGACATATGTTATTACAAGATTAAGAACCAAGTGTATATCAACACTAACCCCTAATGAATGTAATAATCGACACTACACTCTTACGGTGATTTCCAAGGGAATCAACTCACCTCAAGATCCACCGTTTCCAAGCAAAAGTCAATATTAGCTTTTCCAAGCCCTAAACTAAAATATCTATTCCAAGCCCTAACTAAGACTACACTAAGGTTTTCTACTTTCAAGAGAGAGGATTTTCAATATTTCATACATTTATCATTCATAAACTAAAGAGAGAAGACCTAAAATGTCCTACTTATAGTGTATTACAAAAGAAGACAAAAAGACCAATTTTTCCTTAATGAGAGGGGCGGCCATGGTGTGTAAATACACCATGTGCAATGTCCAAAATACCCTTAATGAAGGGGCGACCAAGGTGTGTTATAACTTGAATGAATGAAGCATGTTCAATGTTCTCAAAATCGATATGGTTCATACTTCAAGGCTTGTGGTTCTCGGGTTAACATCAATGCAAGTATCCAAGAAACCTTCCACACACGGGATTGCTTTAAGTCATACCCAAAACGGGCCTTCCTTGCATATCCTTGTGCCCTTGGGGTGACCAAGTCTTGAGCCTTTAGATGTTAGCCTCCAAAGATGTCATCAAAAGCTAAGGAGGCCATTTGGCTCATATCATCCTCCCCTTCTTGAAAAGGATTTGACCTCGAATTCATACCTTTCAAAGTAAGAGAAAGGATAAACAAGCACAACTTTCTCATGGCATGAGGGTTAGAGTTAGCACAATAATAAACATCATCATGCCAAGGCAGAACATATTTGAAATATAACCATGAATCCGTTGTGTTAGTCATGAAAAACTTAGTAAAAACATCACAAAGGGCATGGTTATGACAAGTATCAAGAGATAAAGAAACTACAAAGGACCGAATGGTATCCCAAAGTCCTAAAGGTAAGGCTACCCGTAACTTAGGGACCATAAAGCACAATTGTTTCATTATCTCCTCAAGTGACCTCATTGAATGTGGTGCCACTATTGGTCTTAAAGTCCATCAAACAAATATAGCATAGTTATTAGAACAAGTGGACCAACCAACAAGTTTCCTACCCCTACATAATATAAATCCAAAACTAGCATGGATGTCATCATAGGCAAAGAAGTAGTATAGGAAAGAACCAAGTGCAAAGGTATACATGGGTGGAGATAAGGCATTTAAGCACATAACCATTCTTTTCTCAAAGAAAATAGGAAACTTGGCATCCTCAAATTGGTATTCATGCAATGTAAGCATAAGTGTGTCAAGCAAGGACACACATCTAGAAACATTACCCCAAGAAGTCAGTGATACCTTTGCCTTCGAGTTTTCAAAAAGGACTACACATTCCTTACCCTTAAGAGTACTCTCATCTTTCAAAAAGAGATTTCCATCTTTAGGAGAAATGTTGTCACACCATAGAGGGTTAGCATATCGGCTATAGCTTCCAAGGAAAGCTATACCATCATTTTCAACACTAGGTTCATTAGGAGTATTTATATCATCTTCAAAAACGGCATTATACCTAAAAAGAGCGTGATCTAACCCATGGATAGATTTGGAACAAGTAAGTTCTTTACTCTCTAAAAGACAATTGTCAAGTTTCTAGGAGGTTTCAAGCACAAGATGATCCTAAGAATAACTCTCGGGTTCACTCCCTTTTTATTGACCAACATTTTTAACTAATTCACTCACTTGAGTTCTATTAATCACATCACACACATACTCAAGTGGTGGACAACTTTCACAAATAGGTTGATCAACACCAATTGCACAAGACAATATACCTTCATTCAACATATTGGCTTCAACACTAGGTGGACATAAATTGATCGTACAAGAAGAGTCAATTTAGTCATAAATAGGATCAAATAGTGTATCCACACTCATAACATGTATTTCATATACAAAAGGCAAAGAATCATTAGACTCAAAAGTAAGTAAGCTACTACTCATACTCAATGGGCTACTAGCCACACAATTATCATTCACATGCATAAAAGTGTAAGAGTTAGCTATTTTACCTTGAAGTTCTTGAGTAGACTCTCCTTTTCCAGGTTGTGAAGGTCCTTCACAAGCTTGGGCAGGAACTTCACTTCGACATTGCCCTCCTTTGCTTGCCATGTTGGTACCTACACAAATTTCCTTAGAAATAGAAGGATAAATAATGTTAGCTCAATTTGGTGGCAATCCCCTCACTTCGCTCCACACAACCTCTCCTTTTTTTACTCTTGGATTACCACCTTGCACATCCTTACACATCGAAATCTTTTGTCTCTCATCATCATTCGGATTGGAGTAGGTGAATACTTCTCTTTATGGCCCGGGCAGAATGCACATCACGGGATGGTTTCCCTATCGGTCTCTTATAACATTAGGACAATCTTGCACATTTGAAACCTTATGTTGTGCAAACCAGTTGGCACCTAAGCATACATGACTGTAAATCAAGGGAAGAATATTGTACCATACTTTCTCATGGTATTCAAATTGGGAAAAGACAACTTTTACCCTCTTGGTAACCTTAAACCTGTCCAAGGAGTATGGAACAAGTAAAGGCTCTCAAAACAACCCCAAGTAGTCGACCATGGATGGAAGGATGTAGTTTCTAGAGTACCTATCATGTAACACCATAAGGCAGCCCGGTATCCCATAAATGTTCACCTTTTCGGAGTGTACACTCCTTCTCAGATCAATATTATAAGGCACACGAGTACCCATCGATTTTGGAGATGCACACCCTCTTCTCCTCGTAGGACAACCTCCACTAGAGCTAGTATAACCATTCAAACCATATCGACCTTGATAAGAAGTACTACAAGGTGAAGAATATGAATTTTCACACTCCTCACGTGCACTCTCATCATAGCTCTCATAAGCTTTGCGAATAAAAAGGTTATACCTAACACCAAGTCTAGGTTCGGAGTAG